>NC_133660.1:178950178-179103925 GCF_037893015.1 Macrotis lagotis | reverse complement strand
ACCCCACTTTCACCAACTCTCAATTTTAAATGGGGATGCCAATCTCTCCAGAAACATGAATACTTTAATCTCTGCTTTGTCACACTGATGGGCACAGGACAGGATTAATTTAGGCATGATGAAATTACCTTGCTTATGTGTAAGTCAGTGAATGGTATCAGAAACTTATATTAAGATTGCTCTCTAAAGTTATAAAATGGGAGACAATTAGGTGGTGCAGTGGATAGAGCACGAGCCCTGGAGTGAGGAAGACCTGAGTTTATATCTGCCCTCAGACACTTAATAATTATCCAGCTGTGTGACCTTGGGCAAGTAATTTAACCCCATTGCCTTGCAAAAACAAAAGCAAAAACAAAATAAAGTTATAAAACACTTCATATGTATTCCCTCATTTGATCTTTAATAGAAAACTGAAGATCAAAAAGAAGAAATAATTTCTTTAATGTCCAGAAATCTTCAAGTACTTTCTTTCAACTATCTTTCCACCATACAACCCTGTGAATTTCTGGAGTGGTTAAATATACTTTTCCTTAAAGGTAGACTGATAGATGAAATGACCTCTTAAGAACTCCTTTGGACCCTGTGATGTTTCTATGAAGTGTCATCTGCCACCCTCCTAGTCAACAAATCAAATATTTATAAGAAAGTGTCTCATCTAAAGATCTTGTTACCATTTATATTTAACTCAAGGAGTTGATTTGAAAAGGCCTAAAGGTTCTATTCAAAATTTTATGAAATCCTGAGACCTACAAGTTTGTTAATTGGTTGGTCTTTTACTATCAAGGAAGCAAGAAATGCTTAACATAATGTATAACATTTTGTTTCTGTGCTCTCTGGGGATTCTCAAGGGCTTCATTAGCAGATGGTTACTGAAAGCAAGCATCCCAGATTCTGGGCAGGTGAATATCATTGCCCTTAATTATTCAGTAACTAGTATTTACAGGTCATTCTTAAAGTTTGAATATTATACTGACAGGGGCAGGAATATTTCAAATTATGTTTATTTCCTCTTCAACTAAATGCTAAAGTTTTTTTTTTTAATGTGAAACCATCAAAATTGTTGAGTAGTATTTGCCCAAGCCCAGTGAGTTAGTTTTGTTCAGCAATGTTAGTTGTATAAACTGGATGATTTTTTGCATGCAACTTGGGGACACAATTTACATTTTTATCATTATAACTGAAAATACTTAATTCAATTGCACATGAAAAAATCATCCCAAAACCCTGTTCCAGTTTTCACTTTTGGTCAGACCAAGATCACAGTATGATAAGCCACTTGATCTTCTCTACAATTTAACACTGGTTCCTCTGTCCACCATTGTGGCTAAGACTATGTATTGGAGCCAGACTCTAAGGTTGTTGTCTACAAACATACATTTAATTCCCCGTACTTTGAAAGTATCTCTTCAGTAACATGATAACAGTTTTAATTTTGTTTTTTATAAATAATGAAATAAACTTTCAAAATATAAGTGAAAAAAACTGTCAACACTGTGTGTGGAGGAGCCATGCCTAATGACCTATGCTAGTATCCTAGAAGGGTTTAAAACTTGAAAGGAGAATAATTTGATTATTTTGAAGAAGTAAACCTATAGTACTTCCATGTTTAGAGTAGCAAAAAGAGAATCCTATAATATGTGATAACCTGATGAGGGAATGAGTTTGTTAGACTTGCAATGAAGAAGATTGACCTTTAGCTATTGCCCTCTAACATGGAATGAACTTGGGTGAGTTACAATCTCTTTTAACCTTAGTTTTCTCAGTTGAAAAGGACAATTAGGTGGCACAGTAGGATAGAGCACCAGCAGATGGAATAGAGCAGCAGTAGGATAGAGCATAATAAGAATAAGGAGGACCCAAGTTTAAATCCAACCTTAGACACTTGACATGTACTGGCTGAATGACCTTGGACAAGTCATTTAACTCTGCCTTGCATCCAGGGCCATCTCATTGTCCTGATTTATATTTGGCCATTGAACTCAGATGGCTCTGGAGGAGAAAGTGAGGCTGATGACTTAGCATATCACCCCCTCACTCAAATCCAGTTCACTTGCTTGTCCTGGCAAACTTGCTTGTACTTGATGTCATAATCTTTTTCTACAATGAAGGTCACACATCAACATCATCATCAATGTCACTTCACCTGAAAATAGAGAAATAATGATTAGAGTGCCAACTTCACAGCTGGTTGTGAGGTTCTGATAAGTTAGTGAATATTAGGTGCTTTTAAACTTTGTAGATACAGATAAACAATTCTTAGCTATTAATACTGTATAAAAGTATTGCTTACTAAGCCTTATGACATTATCACTTTGCTCATATTTTTAGCATGTTGAGTTTTGGAAGAAAAATATCCTTAATATATCATTTTATGAAAGGGTCATGGAAAACTAAACTCAATATGCTAATGGTACTTAGTGCTACAAGAAATTGTGTCATTTATTATTTTAAAAGAAGTTTGCTTTACTAGCTATTATGTTCCAAAGCATTTCCATTAGAAGATGAAGATTTCTCTTGTGAATTCAGCAGTTTGTCCTCTCTTAGTCTGTAAGAAATTTTCAGCAATTAATAAACTATCTCTTTCCTTCCCTGCCCTCCTTGAATTCTCAAAATCCTTGACTCTAGGACCTTGTAGTACATTAGAGGGAATTTAGCATGTATACAATTGTAATGAAAGATATAATTTGAGAGTGTACTCAAAACGATTAAAGCAAGAATATTTAAGCTAAAGAGGATTGGAGATTTGATCAGAAGAGTAAAATGAGTGATAATAAAAAATATAAAAATAACCATGACTTATATGGCATTTAATGTTTGTCAAGCACTTTAGAAATATATTACATTTTGTTTTATAATAATCATAGGAATTGATGTTAATATTATCCTTATTTTACAGATGAGGAATCTGAGAAAGGCAAAAGTTAAGTGAATTGCCTAAGGTCAAGAGAGCTACTAAACGTCTGAAGTAAGATTTATACTCAAATCTTTCTGATTAGAGGTCAAGTGCTCTATCTACAGCATTCGCTAGTTGCCTGTAAAACAAAAGTTAAAAAATTTACTTCAATTATACAAAATTGATCAAATCCTGCTTCAGACACTTATAGCTACCCAGCTGTGTGACCTTGGACAAGTCACTTAACCCTTTTGCCTTGCCAAAAAAAGAATACAAAATTGAGTAACTAAACAAATGATGTCAATCATAGAAATATGACCTCTAAAGGGAAAAACACATTTCTTTGGAAAAGTCAATGAGTTTAGCCTTGTTCTTTTAAATTCCCTAACTGAAAACAGTGGGAACTCAGTATTTGATTCAGTTCTGAACTTGGAGCTGTAGCAATATATTCGGGAGTTCTCTGCCAGTTTATAGAGGTATGGGTTTGAAAAAGATTACAAAGGCAGAGAATATGAGAAATGAGAAGGGGGTCATGGAAGAACTTTCAGAAATAATATCATGTAGAATTTGGAGAGGGGAGTCAGAAAAGAGAACAAACAGAATAGAAATGGTTAAAGATATCAAGAAATACTTTTTTAAAAGTGAATGATGCCTCAGCAAGAGAGGAAAGACTATTTAGAAAGAAACTGAACTATGCAAAATGGGCATAAAAGATAAAAAAAAAGATGGAGCCAGAGAAACATTTTTTGGATTGGGTTCTGAAAAAAACCAAGGGGGTGAGACCTTTATATGCTTTCTTGCTATTCCATCCATTCCTCTAGGGGGGAAAATTATAATGTTACTCATCCTTGGGATTGCCTCAGTATTTTTCAATCCTTGTCCTATGACTCTGAAAAGTTCAAGATAAATGAGAGAGGATAATTACTGGAGCATGTCTAGACAAGAAAGAATGGGATTTAAAATGCAAAAATAGAGGAATTATGCTAGTTTCAAAAATTATTTATTTTAAAATACTTTTGTTAAAAAAAAATGACTTCTGAATTCTTTTCCCCAAAATCCTTTCTGATCTATTTTGAAGGCAAGAAGTGTGACATCAATTACATGTCTGAACTCATGCAAAAGATATTTCCATACCAGCCACATTCACATTACAGAAAAAAGAAGAAAAATAAAATGAAAAATTATGCTTCAATCTGCAGTCAGACTCCATCAGTTCTTTCTTTGGAGATACATGTCATTTGTCAAAATGTCTTCTAGAATTGTCTTGGATCGTTGTCTTGTTCATAATAACTAAGTCATTTACAGCTGATCATTATATTGTATTGCTGTTATGGTGTGCAATATACTCCTGATTCTGCTCACTTCATTTTGTAGCAGTTCATATAAAGTCTTCCAAGGTTTTTCTAAAATCATAGTGACCATCAATTCTCATAGTACAATAGTATTTCAACACAATCATATACCACAACTTGTTTAACTATTCTTCAGTTGATGATTATGCCTTCAAATTCTAATTCTTTGCTATCATAAAAAGAGTTACAATAAATGTTTTTGTTAACATTTTTATTTCAATTTTTAATCTCTTTTTATTTTATCTCTTTGTAATACAGATCAAATAGTGGTATTGGTAGGTCAAAGGAAATACACAGTTTTCCAAATTGCTCTCTAGAATCACTGAATCAGTTCACAACTTCATCAACAATCCAATTCAAATCCCAAATTTTCCACCTTCCCTCCAATATTTTTCCTTTTCTATCATATTAGCCAATTAGATAGATGTGAGGGGGTGCCTCAAAATTCTTTTAGTTTGCATTTCTCTAATAAGTAGTGATTTAGAGCATTTTTCATTGGACTAAAGATAGTCTGTTTTTCCCTGAAAAATGCCTGTTCAAAATATCTGATCATTTATTAATTATGTTCTTATGTTGTCATATAAATTTTGATTCAATTCTCTATATTTGAGAAATGACATCTCTGTTGGGAAAAACTTGTATTTCTCCCTCCATTTTCCTGTTTTCCTTTTTCCTTTTGGCTGTATTTGTTTAGCTTATACAAACCCTTTTTAATTGAATGTAATCAAAATTATGAAGTAGTGAGATGATTTAATGGATAAAGTGCTGGGTTTAGAATTAGAAAGAGAGGAATTCAAATTTGGCCCCTGACAATCACTAGCTACATTAACCCCCAAGCAAGTCACTTAACCTCAGTCTGTCTTAATACACTAAAGAAGGAAATGACAAATCACTGCAGTATCTTTGCCAAGACCCCATATGGAGTCATGAAGAGTGGGATAGGACTGAATGACTCAAGAGCAACAGAAGATTAAATTTATCCATTTTGCATCCTCTGATCTTTTTTCTCTTGTTTATCTCCACTTTTCTCTTGTTTATTTCTACTTATTCAATAGATCTGATAGGAAACATTTTCCATGATCCTTTAATCTGCATAAAATGTCATCTGTTGTGTCTAAATTGTACACCCATTTTTGCCTTATCTACATATATGGTGTGAGATGTTCTATTTCTAGTTATTGCCAAGGAGCTTTCCAATTTTGTAATTTTTGTCAAATAGTGAATTCTAGACACAAAGCTTGGATTAATATGTTCATTTATAACTGTGTATTGTTTATCTAATCTATTCCACTAATACATCACTATTTCTTAGTGTCAAATTATTTTCATTAAAGACCATTTTATAATATGGTTTGAGATTTGGGACTGATAGGGTGGAACTGCTAGGTGGTAGAGTAAATAGAATGCTTTGCTTGGAGTGAGGAAGCTTCATCTTCCAGAGTTCAAATTTGGCCTCGAATATTTACTAACCCCATTTGCCTCAGTTTCCTCCTCTGTAAAATGAACTGAAGAAGGAACTGGTAAACCATACCAGGAGCTTTGTAAAAAAAAAAAAAAACAAATAGGTTCAGAAAGAGTTAGACATGACTGAGCAACAACAACTGCTAGTCCATCTTCCTTTACATTTTTTCATTGATTCCCTTGCCTCTATAAAACAATTTTGGCAGTTTGATTGATATGGCATTGAATGAGTAAATTTATTTAAAAAGAATTTTCATTTTTATTATTTTGGTTCAGTCTATCCATGAACAAGTAACATTTCTTAAATTGTTTATATGTCTTTATTTGTGTGAAAAAGGTTTTGTAATTATATTCATAAAGTTACTGGGTTTGTCTTGACAGAAAGATTCCCAAGTATTTTAAATGTACACAGTTACTTTGAATGGAATTTCTTTTTCTTTTACTGTCTTTTTAAATTACTTTTATTCTCTAGGATTCCCTAAGCATATTATCCTATTATTTGCAAAGTGTGATAGTTTTGTTTTCTTTTTGTCTGTTCTAATTCTTTTTATTTCTTTTTATTGTCTTATTGATATCACTGATATTTTTAGTACAATATGAAATAATTATAGTGATAATGGGTACCCATGCTTCACCTCTGATCTATTGGGAATACTTCAAGTTTTTCTGATTTTCAGATAATGTTTGTTCTTTTAGATATACTACTTATCATTTTTTTTAGTTTTATTTTTTTTTGCAAGGCAATGGGGTTAAGGGGCTTACTCAAGGCCACCCAGCTAGGTAATTATTAATTGTCTGAGACTGGATTTGAACTCAGGTGCTCCTGACTCCAGGGCCAGTGCTCTATCTACTGTACCACCTAGCCATCCCTACTACTGATCATTTTTAAGAACTATTGATATATTATTGATATACTCATGATTTTTCTTTTTTTATTAATGATATGATCAATTATGCTTTAATTGTCTTTATATTGAACTATCCCTGAATTCCTGTTAAAATTTCCATTTGGTCACAATCTATGATCTTTGTGATATATTGTTGAATTTTCCTTCTTGATATTTTATTTTATTTATTATTTTTCCAGTTATATGCAAAGATACGTTCAACAATCATCTTTGTAAGATTTTTTGGGGTTTCATATTTTTCTTCCTCCTTCACTTACTTCCCTCCCCCTTCCTGATGTTTTATTTAGATTTTTTGTATCAATATTCAATAAAGAAATTGGTTTAAATATATTTTTTTCTGTTTCTACTCTTCCTGGATTAGATTTCTGCATGTTATAAAAAAGAATTTAGTTTGGCTTCTCCCTTGCCTATTTTTCCAAATAGTTTACATAGTTTTGAAATTGTTTTAAAATGTTTGGTAGAGGGGCAGCTAGGTGGCGCAGTGGATAGAGCACTGGCTTTGGAGTCAGAAGTACCTGAGTTCAAATCCAGTCTCAGACACTTAATAATTACTTAGCTGTGTGCCCTTGAGCAAGCCACTTAACCCCATTGCCTTGCAAAAACTAAAAAAAAAAAATGTTTGGTAGAATTAACCTGTTTATCCATCTCACTGTGACCACTTTTTCCTTAGAAAGTTCATTGATGACTTATTCAATTTCTTTTTCTAAACTAACATTAGTGAAGTAATCTATTTCTTTTCTCTTAATCTGGGCAATTTATATTTTTGCAAATATTGATACAATTCTCTTAGATTGTCATTTTTAATGTCATATAATTGAATAAAACTGCTCCTAATAATTACTTTAATTTCCACTTTTGTGACCTGTTATTTACTCTTTTCATTTTTGATACTGATCATTTGGTTTTATTCTTTCTTTTTTTGAAGTCACATTATCAATGGTTTATCTATTTTATTAGTTTTGATGAAAGAAAATTTTTTGTTCAAATTTTAACTTTCCATTTAATCTTTCCCCTTTATTATCATTATTAATTTCTCCTTAGAGATTCAGAATTTCCAATTTGTTTTTCATTGGAGGGTTTTCAATTATTCTTTTGGATTTTTTTAGTTGAATATCCAATTTATTGACCTGCTCTTTCTAAATGTATTTAAAGATATAAATTTTCTTCTGAATACTACTTTGGTTACATTCTACAAATTTAGGTATATTGTCTTATTGTTGGCATTCTCTTTAATGAAATCATGGATTGCTTCTATGATTTATTCTTTGACCCACTCATTCATTTTTTGTTTTTTTTTTTTTTTAATTTTTATTTTTTTGCAAGGCAAATGGGGTTAAGTGGCTTGCCCAAGGCCACACAGCTAGGTAATTATTAAGTGTGTGAGGCTGGATTTAAACTCAGGTACTCCTGACTCCAGGGCCAGTGCTCTATCCACTGCGCCACCTAGTTGCCCCAACCAACTCATTCTTTATGATTAATTTGGTTCTCAATGAATTTTAAATCTATGTTTTCACAGTCCTTTATTGAATGTAATTTTTATTTCATTATGATATGGTAAGGTTAAATTTAATATATCAGCTTGTCTGAATTTTTTGTGAGGTTTTTATGTCCTAATACCTGACCAATTTTTGTGAAGGTGCCATTACAGAAAACAAAATTTTCTCCAGAGGTCTATCATAAATAACTTTAGAATTTATCTTTAATAAGAAGTTGGGGCATCTTTCTTTAGATTTAAGAGGGAAGGGGGATAAAATATATGAAGATACAAAAATATTTTAGGAGTTAAGAAGAGGTTTAGTTGAAGGAGTTTTCATGAGAAAGGTACAATCTCCTCAGTAAAGTAAGATTCCTCAAGCTGAAGGATATTCATAGAGAGTCATTACATTTCCTAGTGATCTCCTTCTTCCCTTCAGAATTTTTATTTTTGTTAAAACTCAATTTGCTGCACCAACATGAAGTCTGAAAATGTAATACAGATAAGGATGATTGACTGAAGTGTCTATGCAAATTTTGTTTGCCATCAAGTTATTGATTTATTTTTTTAATAAATTCAGTGATCCTTTGAAACCTTATGTTCATTTACATTTATATATTAATTGTTCTCCCTTTAAACTCAAAATTTTCACTGATGTTTGTTCCTAAAGCAATTTTTTTGACTTTTTACCATGTTGGTCATTCTTTCCTATGGAAAATTTTCATGATATGCTTGATTTTTATTAAAATAATCATCTTGACAAGTTTATAGATGAAGAGAGAACAGTAGAAGCAAACCTGACATTAAAGTTTTCTTTAGGGGATTAATGGGTTTATCAGTCATGCCTGAGAGTACATCTACATAAAAAGATGTGTAATCTTGAGGTGAACATTGCAATAAAAGAGTTATAAGGCATTTGTATTACAACCAAATGAACATGGTAAGTATGTTTAAAAGCTCATCCCTTGAGAAAAAGGCAAACATTGCTGGAAGGGATGATCAATAGAAAACTGGGCTTTCTTCCTTAATTAACTTTGACAGGGATCCTCTCCCTTCTTTCCTTCTCCTTCTTGGAAACTCTAGTTCCATTTCATGTATAGCATAGGTATCAACTCTAAAATAAGCCCTGACAACTTTAGAGTACCTGTGACAGAGAATACCATTTCTATCCAGAGAAATAATTGTGGAGTTTAAACAAAAACCAAATCTATTACCTTTAATTTTTAAATGTCTTATATACTAGTGAATTTTGTTATCTCTAATGTGTTATTTTCTCCTAAAGGATATGATTTCTCTCTCAATACATTCAATTTTCATCAATGTATCACATGGAAATAATGTAAAGATTATCAGACTGCCTTCTGTGGGGTGGTGGGGGGGAAAACTGTAAAATTCAAAAACTTACAAAAATGATAAGTAGAAATTGCTATTGTATATAATTGGAAAACAAAATATTTATAAATTAAGCCTTGTTCTGCTCTTACTCACTCCATTTCCCCAAATGCTAACATTGGTCTTCCCCAATAATTGTTTTATTTATATTTTATTTATTTATATGCATGTATTCCTTTTTCTCTTCCAGTAGAATATAAAATCCTTGGAGACAGGTACTATTCTAATTTTTGTCTTTGTGTTTCCAGCACCTAACAGTCAGTGATTAGTAAGATCTTATTGAATTGAATTGCACTAACCCCTGTGCAAAGCAGAGATAAGCAATATAATGACTTTAAAGAATTAACTGATTCATGATCAGATTTCTGAATTATGTATTAGGGTAAGAAGGAAGAAATAATAGTCTCTGGACCAAGTCATTTTAGAAAGAAGAGTACTAATTCTATAGCCATCTAAAAAGCAACAGAAAAAGTTACTGTTTTAGAATATCTTTAATGATGACTGCATATAAATCTTGGGGAAAACTTCCCCTTTGACAGTTGAAATCAGAGAGTAAGGATTCATGATTTTAGAATGTGTATGACATGCTCTGTTCTGTATGGCACTATGGTAAGCCTAGTCATCATTAATTTTAGAAAGAAAAGATCTCTAATTTTTAGGAACTGCATAGTTAGAAAGGAAAGTTGTTCCTATGTGCAATTCATAAATTTCATAAACATACTCATACATACATATACTAAGCTTTTAGATTGTATCACTTCTCCCTGTTTCAAAACTTGTTCTAGAAAGAGATAAGCCAGATGTCTCAACTTGTCATGGAACTCTCATCATAGTCCGGTTCATTATCTTCTACTGTTTTTCCCAGAACAAATTCTCCACTCTAGCCACAGAATTCTAGTGCATAATGGACATGGAATGCTGGAATGCTCTAACAATTCTCCTTGAATTTTACCCATGTTTCAAAGAGCAGTTCAATGACTGTGTAATTCTTGGTATTTATATAGATCTCTTTCAGTGATCTCATTTGGGTAAATATACTGCTTTGTATGGTTATTGAAAACTATTTTAGATTTAACTAAAGCATCTGGTGAACAAAAGCATTCATTCATTCAAGATTCATTCTTTTGCTCATTTACTTAAAAATATATGCATTATAGAGTAGATTACTTGTCCTGCAGATTAATTTCGGGACATTGATTTATCTCTGACCTGAAAGGTTAGAATTAGTCTCTCAACTCTTCTCAGCATGTTTCTTGAATAATTGGCAATGTTTCTAAGCAGAAATATCCTGGAAAGTAGAGACAGTCAGTAAAGGTTTGATCTGGTTTTGAGCTATTTCTAATTTGTAGTTACTAATTCGAATCATTCAAGTTACTACAGGTAAATTCTCTGGAAATTCTTCCCTGAAATAAGCAGTTTCCTTAGAATCCTTAAGACCAGAGATGACCCTGTACTGTTATTAGACTAGAAGCTAATACTGTGTCTAAGATTAGTTGAGAGTAAAAATTACCTCATGGGGTGAGTCCCTTACAAGATTTTTTGGGGGGAAAGGGGGTTGGTGTTCCATTCATCCCTATATATGTAGATCATCCATTAACCATTTATCTTCCTATTTATAGTCCCACAGCAATTTTTATCCCCTCCCTATGACTATACACTGAAGAAGGAAGGGAGATTGGTCTGAGAAGTATTTGAAAACAATTAAATGAGTTGTCAAGTCATTTGGTTCCAATTCATTCAGTTTTCACCATGCTAAGTAAATCTAGAGAAGAATTTTATGATGTATATGATATTTATCTTTGAAAATGGATAAAAAAGAGAAACTTCTGAAAAAATTCTTTTTCTTTTCTTTTCTTTTCTTACTATACAGAGGAAAATAGGATCACTTTCATATGTGATCTGCTATAATATTATCTTTTATATGTGATCTACTATAATATTACCTTTTATGGTTCACAAAAACTTAATATACTGTTTCACAAACTCCCTGTGCATTTTTCCAAAAAGAAAATATTTAGATTCTGTGTAATAACAGTTTTTATTAGTTAAAAGTACAGTTTTTCAGAGTAGATGATATAACCCATATTTTATTGTTTAAATAAAAAGTATCATTAGAAATATTTCTTAAGTTTTCACAAGAAATTAGCCATAGGAAAAAAACAATGTAGAGTGTGAAATCTAATCTCTGCTTCAGCACCTCTAGTGACATGGGGCTCAATTGCCTCCTGAGGTAACAGATGCCATTTTTTGACAGGCTTAATTGTCAGGAATTTATTTTTAGGTTGTATATTTTAAAAACAATCTCTCTATGATTTTCACATATTATTCTATTTTGTTTTCTATGACCCAAGAGCAAATTTTGTTTTATTATTCTACATGAATCCCTTTAAATATTTTAAGACCATGAACAAGTCTCTCCATGTCTTCCTTTCTTCAGGCTAAGCATTTCAATTCCTTTAACAAATTCTCATATGACATGGTTTTGAATTATCTTCCTATTCATATAACTTCTCCTTGGATATGGCAAATGTTTGTGATGGTTATACTTTAAATTTGATCCTCATAAATAAAAAAAAAAAAACACCTCCAGAAGTAATCTAGTAATCTGACCAGTACATTGGAATGACTTGTTACTTTTTAGTCCTAGAGACTACTCTATTCAGATAAAAATAACCTAGTCAGTGTTTCTGATAGCCCATATCACACTGTTGACACATTGGCCCTTGCAATTAGGAGCATTGCTTCCCAAATCTTTTTCACTCAAACTAGTAGCAAGTCATGTCTCCTCTAGTCTTTAATGTACAAATTATTTTTAACTTAATTCTTAGATATTTTGGTATATCTCACATACAGTCTAACTATAATGTCATTCATGTTGCAAGTGCTAGGTGTTCTTGTGTACTCTTTCTATTCAAAGAACACAGCTAAGAGGATGCCACTTAGATGGCCCTTCACCAAAGACCCTGATCAAGTTCTCATTATAGCTCCCTAGCCCTAGAATCACTCTACATGAGATGGAGACTCAATGCACATCAAGTACCTTGCCTCATGCACTCAAATTGACATCATGTTTCTGTGAACCCAGGGGGACTGCCAATCCCAGTTTTACATTCACTAATTTGCTTTCCTCAATCCACCAGGGGTGGAAGCTCTTGCATACTCAATCCCACATGCCAATTCTTATAAATTCACTTTCCTTCTGACCACATTTGAATTTCAATGAACTGCTAAGACTCCAAGCTCCCAGGTACTCCTTTCTCACTTCATACTTCAATTCCTTACCTCTTTTCCATAGTGTCTTTCACCTATTTCCTGGTTCTTTATTGACAAAAACACATTTAAAAAATTTGCCTTAGCTCATTATCAAGTCCACTATAATTTACAAAATTTGCTTCTCTCATTTTAAAAATGACAAACTTTCCTCTCTCCAACTTGGGACAACTCTTCTATTTCCCCGATCCCCCAAACATCAGAAAAATCTGATTAAAGATAGCATTTATGAGTTCTCTCAGGACACCAGGAGGAGAGGACTAAAAAATCAACCAGGTAATTAGTTTCTGTGGAACTGTGGCAGTTCAGTATAATGCTATGGGTCCCAGTTTCCTCATCAATAAATATGAAGATATGGTAATAAATTATCTTAAATGTTTCTTCCAGGTTTCAATGATATTTTGTCTAACTCAAAAAACAAATTCATTTAGAATCACCATTATTTTTCTTTCTTTCTCCTCATCCATCTTTGTTTCAATTCCCTCTTAACCTTGTTTAATTTGACCTTCCTCTTCTAAAGATCATTTTTCCTGGTAGAGTGGCTAGAAGCAAAATAGTAGCTGCATGTTTTTTTCCCCTTTGTCTTCCATTACCTTTATTCTGCCAAGTCCAAGTAGAATTCCTATCACTTCCTCCTTCTTCTTTATCTGGATGTGCCTTTAAAAAATTATTCTGTTGTTCTTCAGATTTTTCACAACCTTTGAGTCATATTGCGCTTTAGCAATTCTGACAGATGTGAACAAAGGTGACATAATTTACAACTGCACCAGAAAGCACTTCTGGAGGAAAGACAGATATATGAGTAAATATATTTAGAGAACTTGAAATAAAGAAATTACCTCAACCTCTCCTGTCTCTAATGCTTCAATCACAAAGATGGTTTTTGATGACAGTCAAGACTTTAAAGATGACAAAAATGTGTCATTTTCACTCCAAGACTTGTTTTAAGGAGCTGAAATTTTAGTAACACGTCAGATGTTGACTTGATCTAATACATACAATTGATCTTCATCAAGGGGGAAAAACATTTTTTTCCTTAATAGTTGGCATAGGTGAATTCAGGTTTGAACCTAAGATCTCAAGAAAATAGGCTTTTAGTATTTATCTCTTCCAAGGGAGTTTTGTGTTCAAATAATTTAATCTGCAGAATATCCATTTGGTTTTTTTTTGTCTTTTATATAGTATATATATATTATTTGTTGGTATTTCCAACATTACAGAACTTCACTGAAAGAACCTTTCTTTTGATGTTCAGATCAATGTCTGAAATGCCAACATTTGATATGATGAACAAAACTATACATATTAAAAAACCCAGAATAAGGATACTTGAACAACAAAAACAAGTTAAACAAAAATAGCCTCTCCTTCTATTATAGGTGGACATTGAAGTGGATTTAGTTCGATTTTCTTTTTAAAGACCCTCAAATCTGACAGCTTAAAATTTATTTAAAATGAATAAAAAAATTTTTTTTACAACTCCATTTTCAGTTTTCATTTGTTTTGGTGCAGGCTCTTCTTTTTCAGGTTCTTCTCGTGTCCTTTTAAGAGATCCTCCAGCATCACCACTTTCCTGTTCTTCATCACTATCAAATTTTGATTTCTTGCCTTGGAATTGTATTTTTCCTTTATTGGGTGTACCCTGAACAGCTTTACCACCTCCTCTTCCCTTTTCTTTAAATTTGCGACCTTTGGACTTCAACTTATTTAGGGATTCCTGTTGGTTTTCAATGATTTTTTTCAAAGCTTTTTCTGTTTCTCCTTCTAATACTTCCCATGTTAAATCTTTGTTTCTTAATTTTAAGTTTCCATCGTTTGCTTCATTGGCTTTGTTCAGTGCTTCTTTTGCTTTTTTCTTTAAAAAGGATTATTCCCTCTTTTGCTCCTCTGATGAAATCTATCCATTTTATTTTCTCCATGATTAAAGTGTATGCAGATCTTCTCTACAGGTTTGATCATCTAAATCACCCGAAAATTTCAGCAAGCATCCAATCTTTTCATCCAGGGATTTCAATTCTGCATCTTCTGCTTGCCTCTGTTTTTCTTCTTGCTCTTGTTTAGCTTTTGCTTTAGCTTCTATTTTATTTTGCTTCCTTTCTTCATTCTTCTTGGCAAAGTAATCTTCCTTAAGAGTATCAGCAGCTCTGTATCTTTGTATTTTTTTCAGGGGTTTCTATAAACTTCTTGGCAGATTCAACACTATTAAACACAGCAAATATTGATCCCTTAAATGCTTTATGTAATGTTCTCCTCATTTGAATATTTTGTACTTGACCTTTACCTTCTAAGCATTCTTTTATGTCATCAAGGGTTGCATCTGTTGGAAAACCTTTAACATAGATCTGTTTTTTACTTCATTTTTATACTCATCTGTTACTTCAGGGAGCGGTTTGTTTGGAGATCTGATTTTAGTTTTGTCCTCACTAACTTCCATGAGTTCTGCCTTTGATTTCTTTAGAGCACTTCTTATTACATCAAAGTCTTTTGTTAGCTTGCTTAATCTGTTGAATTTGATCATGGTCTCCAAAGGAACCCAGCCATCATCTATTTTGATCTGTTCCTTTAAAAATTTGTCTCGTGGAAGATTAACGTCACCGAAATAGTACTCAATTTGTTGGCATATTTTGGACTCCAGATCAGTCATTTTTTCACTATCACCATTCTCAGCCATGGTGGGAGCCTTTCCGTGAGGTTCCGGCAGGCTGGCGGCGCCGCCACGGCCCCACACCTGCGATCTCCCTCCCGGGCCGGGAGCAGCGGCGCCGCCCGCGTGCGGCCGCTATTTCTATTCATTTGTTTTTAATGCCTTTGCATCTATTATGACTTTATTTATTTGTGTTGTGTGAATAATACTGAATTCCAATTCAGTCATTGAATTGAGATTTTGAGAGGCAGCTTGGTGTAGTAGTGGAACAGGCATCAGTCTGAGTCAGTTTAGTATATGAATGGTAACTTAACAGCCATGGAATTTAGGGAGTCATTTACCTTCTCTGCACCTCACTTTGCTTAGCTCTAAAAAGGGCATAAAAACACTTGTTCTTTCTACTTCATGTTTGCCATGGGAAAGTATTTCATCAGCTATATAAATGAAAGTGATTGTCGTGTGGCCTTGGGCAAGCCACTTAACCCTATTGCCTTGAAAAACATCTAAAAAAAAGTGATTATGATTATTTGAAGGTCTGCTAAACGAATATAAGTCCATCCAATAGAGGACAGCTGTGCCTCGCTCTCTCTCTCTCTCTCTCTCTCTCTCTCTCCATATATATATATATATATCCATATATATATATACATACACACATATGTATACATACACACATATACACACATGTCTACATACACACACACACACACACTTTACACTTCTGAGGAGTCTCTCAAAGAAGGCTGAACATCAAAAGAATCCTTATTGGCTGCTTGGACAATTTCAGCAGAAATCAAGAGAAGTTTCTAACCACTGGAGGTTAGGAAAAGCATTAGATCTTCTTTTATTATTTTTTATTTATATTTTATTTTTCCAAATATATGCTATGAAAGTTTTTTTCAATATTCATCCATATGCCTATGTATGCATTTAAGTTGCAAAATTTTCTTCCACTCTCCCGTCCCCCTCTCATCCCCTCAGCGGCAAGGAGTCAGGTTATCATTGTACATAAATATTTGTGATGAACATGTTTACAGATTAGTTATTTTCTGTATGAGGAATTAGGATGAAGGCAAGGAAATTCATAAGAGATAATTTTTTAAAAATGTTCATAAGATTCTGAAGGGTTTTTTTTTATCGTTGGTTTTGTTTTTCTTTTTCTGGTTGGGGATAACATTGTCCATATCTGGTTTAATAAGGGTTGTCCTAGTTCTGTGAACTGCTAAGAGGAGTTGCTTCCATCATGGTTGTTATCTCACAATGTTTTTGTTAATGTGTACATTGTTTCCTTGTTTCTACTCTTTTCGCTCAGCATCAGATCCTGTAATTCATTCCATGCATCTCTAGAGTCCGACCATTGATGGTTTCTTATGTAACAATAATATTCCTTAGTATTCATGTACCATAACTTGTTTAGTCATTCGCCAATTGATGGGTATAGATCTTTTTAGGTAGCAGCGTGCATATTTCCTCTGAGCAAGAAGAAAAGCTAATAAATCTGCAACACCAAGAAGCATGCCTGTCCCTAAGAAGAGGGTCTTAAATAAAGCCACACCACTTGTCTCAGTTCACAAGTAGTACATATTTACTCCATTTCATGCCTATTTACAGGTATGATCCCAATTTAAGTTATTATGAAATGTTCATGAATCTTTGATTTTTTTTTTGCCACCACTTCCCCATATTACCAGCCACCACTTCCCCATAGTGCAAGCAATCCTTTCTATTCTGTTTCACCTTTGTCCATGTTCTCCTATAAATTCTCCATATGGAGTTCACAACAAAATGCTGTGGACTCTTTTTCTGTTATATCTCCTAAAATTGCATGTTTACAAATGGAATATGTGCTGTTCTGCAGTTATCCTTTTTAACTATTATGAGTTTGATTGTCTCTTTTTTCTGGTAATATATCTCTCTAATAATTTTATTATTATGTAATTTCTGTAATTTTCCTCCTAAGTAATAAATATCAACATATTATCTTAAACCAAGGACCTCTCCATTTCTTTTGGGGGCTATCCCACATTTTTAATTCTTCACAGACTTTAGCATTCCATGAGTCCTAGCCAAATAGTATTATCGGAAGAATATTGATAGGGGGCAGCTAGGTGGTACAGTGGATAGAGTACCGGCCCTGGAGTCAGGAATACCTGAGTTCAGATTTGGCCTCAGACATTTAATAACTACCTAGTTGTGTGACCTTGGGTAAGTCACTTAATCTCATTGCCTTACAAAAAAAGAAATATATTGATAATTAAAAATACTTTTATCAATTTGAAATCATGATTACTAATTACTTAAATGTGTATAACCTTTGACCTAATGATACTATTATTAGGCCTATATGCTACAGAAAACAAAGAAAGAAGAAAAGGAGCCCTTATGAACATATATATTTATAATAACTCTTTTGTAGTAACAGAAAACTAAAGGATATCCATCACCTGGGGAATGGATGCACAAATTATGGTATATGAATGTAATTGAATAATAGTATGCTATAAGAAATGATGAAAAGTATGGTTTCAGATAAACCTGGGAATATTTGCATGAAATGGTACAGAGTAAAGTAAGCAGAAACAGGAAAATAATCTGTATTAAAAACTACAAACTTAAAAAAGACAAAGAACCATGAAAGACAACAATTTTTATCAATGCAATTGCCAGGCACAATTCCAGAGGACCCAGGGTAAAGTGTCAGTGAAGTCAAAAGTGTATTTGTAATCACGGGATCTACATTTAAATCTCATTTTTTTTTACTTGTTATGTGACATTGATTAGTAATTCAGTTAATTTCCCTGTCTCCTTCTACTGTCTCATGTTTTATATTACAGTCAACTTTTTAATTACTTTCTGATATTATTTTTCTCTCTGCAAGAGCATTCTTTTAGCATTCCTTGAACCCAAAGATGGTGGAAAGATTACCAGCACTGAGGTTACCTTGATTGATACCAAATCCAATGAAAGCCTTTTTTTTTAGGATTGCATATATTACTTCATTTGAGGAGTTTTTGGTCTATTAAAAAAGATATGAATACAAAGAATTATGAGTGATTCTATAATTTATATAAAATACATTAATAATATATTAATGTATCTACATGAATTTAGCTTTTTATTTACATTAAATTCAGTATGCTGGTGAAATCCTTCCATATGTATCATAACATTTTGAAATAATTTATCAATAAATTAACACAGTAGGTCATTAGAATAGCCTACTTCAAAGCTTTACTTTCATAGTAGTCAAAGAAAACAATTCAGTTTTGTTCAACAAGAGACAAAAATCAGAATGTCCTCAGTTTGAAATATTTGATATCAATGTATCACAATCATTTTTAAACTATAGGAATATATATACACCAATAGTAATAATCCAATAGATCTGAGATCCCAAAGATGTTGTTCTTTACTCCAGTGATAAAGAATATAAATGATTTAGATTTGTCCATTCTTTCTGACTGTTATTCATGACTTAAATCTAGCACATAACATGTACTCAACATGATGGGGGCCTTTCTTCCACTAACTTATTTTTGAATGGATATGAATGGAGCTCATAGGCTACAATAATATATTGCTTTTTCTCATCATGCAACTAATGTAACTTTTTTCTATGGTCTTTAAAAGTCATGAAAAATATATAAGAATGCATATCATACACACACACACACACACACACACACACACACACCACATCTCTTCCTTCTCCCTTGTGAAGTCTTTTGTAGTTCAAAAGTCATTAAATATGTCATTCTTTAACTGCTTTTCAGGCTCAGAGGAGGATCTGTTGAATTGAAGTCAATGGGCCCTTCAGATCCAAAGCAGAAAATTTCAGAGTATTATTAATAGCTGAATTAAGGCCTTGAAATGAATTATAACCTTGCCAGTTTTATAATTGAACATAATATAGCTGAACTAATAGAGGTGCTCACTAGAAAGAAAATAATAAACCTGGGTGTATAGGGATTAGTGGTCAAATATTTGTACATCTTTCCATCCTGTCCTTCATGATGGATATTGTAAAGATATCATGGAAGGTGAAAAGAAATCAGGGAACAAGGCAGAAGGAGAGAATTATTATCTTGTTTAGGAGATAAATCACTATCCACCAGATCTGAAGGCAGAGTGTTTAATTGTCTTTCATATTCATTCTTTCTAATATTTAAATTTCTATGTACTTACTTCCCAGATCATCTTTATTATATTATATATATTATAATATATATAAAATACTCTCCCCCTCCTTTCTGTCCTAGCTTCCCTCTCTCTCCTTCTTCTTTCCTCCCATTTCCATTACCTGTGTCCTATCATTACTCTATTGAGATATCTCCAGTGCTTAAATTGAAAAAAAATTTGTACAATACTCACTTTACATATTAAGAAACTGAGACACAAAGGGAAAGGGATCCACAAGTAGTTAAAAATCTACTTATAGCAGCTATTTTTTTGTGGTGGCAAAGAATTGGAAATTTAGAGAATATCCATTAATTGAGGACTTATTGAACAAATTGTGGTATATGATTGCAATGGAATACTCTTGTGCTATAAGATATCATGAGTGGGTGGATTTCAGAAAAAAACCTGTAAAGAGTAACATGAACTGATGCTGAGTGAAAAGAGCAGGAAAATATTGTACAGAGAAGCAGCAATATTGTATGATGATCAGCTATGATTGAGCTCTTCTCTGCAAGATAATGATCCAAAATAATTCCAAAAGACTTATGCTGGAAAGTGTCTTTCACATTCAGAGAAAAATTTGAGGGAGTTTGAAAGAAGACCAAAACCATTTTTACTTTTACTTTCTTTGTTTTTTTTCATGTTTTTCTTTTTTCTTCTATTTCTTTTTTTCATAAGATGACTAATGTGGAAATATGATTGCATATATTTAAACCAAATTAGATTGCTTGTCATCTTGTTTTGGTGAGGAGAGGAAGGTAAAGGAGGGAAAACTAGAACTCAAAAATCTTATGAAAAATGAGCGTTGAAAACTGCCTTTACATATAACTGTAAAAAGATAAAATAATATTTATATTTTTTAAAAAAAGAAAGAAACTGAGACTTACAGAAGATTCAATGATTTGTCTAAGATCACACAAGTAGTAGACTCGGGGCATTGGTACTGACTATTTGCTATGTTTGGAACACTTTTCTGCTTATTTCTGCCTACTGGTTTTTCTGGTTTCTTTTTACGTCCTAGCTAAGAATATACCTTCTTTCAGAGATCTGTTCTGATTCATCTTAATTCTAGTGCTTTTCTTCATTTGTTAATCTCTGATATTCCTTCAATATATGTTATTTGTACATAAGTGTTTCCTTGTTGCATCCCACATCAGATTATGATTTCCTTGAGAAGAGAGGTCAAGTTTTTCCTTTTCTTTCCCAGACCTTAGTAAGATACCTGACACATAATAGCAACTTAATAAATGCTTATAGACTGATTAACCAACAAGCATAATATTAAGGGTTCTATTGAGTCCAGCTCATACAATATTTAGCTTTAGTAATCACTGGTGGATGATTCTTTCTAAACTACTACATTCATCATTATAATGGCATTTCTGAATTTTTCAAATATTAAAAAAAAGATTAGAGAAGAAAATAACTACTTTCTAACCACAAAAAACTTTATGGGAGAGAATTTTAATTTTTGTATGATATATGCATCTTTATTTTTTAATTGTATAATCAGCCATATCCTTTTCAGGGTTACAATTTAGTACATTCTGTTTTCACAAACGTAGCACTTGAATGCTTCCTTATGTTTTAGGAAACCAAAAAGTTCTAGTTTTAATAGAATTTTCATTCAAAACTCAAAGATCAATGGCCATATATTGGTTTCATTTTATTTTTGATCCTTCATAAGAACATTTGTAACAGATACCTAACTGCAGTTTTCATTGCATACTTACCACATTCAAAGCATGGAATTGCAGAATGCAAAGAAGCACAAAACATGGTTCCAGTCTTCAAAAAACTTATGCTCTAATAGAGGAGATAGTTTTAAAAAAACCATGGAAAGAGATCTCACAATATTGGACAGCAAATAAGTATAAAATTAGTAGAACAGAAAAGCAAGGCTATAGAATTTCAAAGAAGGGAGAGAGAATTCAGCAACTGGAACAATCTTTAGTGGCTTTACTGGGGAGGGCAGGCCTTGGGCTGAACCTTAAAGGATGGGTGAGTTTTGATTAGGAACAGAAAATAGCACAGAGGTAAATCATTTGTGAAAATATTTGTAAGAGACCCATTTGGATAGAGCAGAGAGCTTGTTCAGGGCAGTAATATAATGTGAATGAGGCAGGAGGTCCTGTGGCATAATGATAGTATTTTTGTTCTCTTCCTTTTCATCTACTATGCCTTTTGAACTCACAGATTTGCATTGTAGATTTGGCTGAGATCAAGTGGCTTGATCAGCCCAGAGCAGATAGGTGGCAATATGGATAGAGCATTGGTTCTGAAGTCATGAAGACCTGAATTCAAAATTGACCTTACCTATTTGAACTTAGGTAAGCCACTTAATCTCTATCTTCCTCCATTTATTCATCTATAAAATGGGGATGTTGAGAGAAGCTTACCTTCCAGGGTTGCTGTAAGGATTAAAGTAGATATGAAATCTCTTAGTACATAATAAGTACACTCACTTATTAAATGTTCTGATCTTAAGAGCTCATACAATATTTAGGTTTCATTATCCCTAGTGGCTGGTTCTTTCTAAACTACTGCATTCATCATTATAATGGTATTTCTGAATTGTCACAGTGTTAGGGTGAGATGTTGAATAAGACTCTGAAGTCTATCTAAATACCATAAATCCCATGCCATATATACTAGCTGAATAGCTTTTAAGTCTTGTGAAGGATGTATCTATTCCATTGTGTTCCTGCTTTAGCAATATATTTTAAACATCAAAATGCTCTTTTATAATTGATTTGATTAAACACACAGACTTTCCTGATCCTGGAAAAGGTTATGATACTTAATGTGAATTTGTTGAGTCTCTATATTACTATGGGTTTGATGTATATGGAGAACAAGTACAGAGACAGTACCTAAAAGTAATAAAAATTCAAATTAGTGAAGTTTTAGCACAAAGAAATATTCATAGTTGGTCAGAGTTCTCCAAAGTCTTCACTGCTTCTGTACCAGGGCTTAGCAGTAGTATTGAAACTGAGATACCTATCCTGGACAATTTGTTGCTTACTTTTGTAGGATCACTTAAGTTGGCTTAAGTAGAACATGGATGAAGATCATAAATTGTTGGCTACTATTAACTACTTGCATCCACCTGCTATTTCCAAGGGTCAAACTGTGGGTAGGGTCTTCTCCTTCATTATCGAGGAAGACCAAAATGACATCACTATGTTTGAGAGAAATTACAGTGTGTCCGATTGTGATTGATTAGACCAATATGAACTTGGAATGCTCCACCACAGATTGAACACAAATAGTCCATGTGAACACTTGGGGGGGAAGATTTAACTTACAGTTGCCACATTTCATTGACCTGCTTCAGTTATGCCTTCCTCACAGGATGCAACACCCTCACTGATGAGGGCATGTCATGCTGGGTGGTCCTGTGCCAATGTCTCTCAATGCTAAGGTTCTTCAATGATACCTTCAGGGTGTCTCCATATTGTTTCTTCTGATCCCCTTGTGAGCGCTTGCCCTGTGTGAGTTCTCCATAAAATAGGTTTGGTTTTTTTTGCACCACACTAGTGCTGTGACCACCCAAGGGTCCTCCTATTCTCTAAGTAAGATATGAGGGTTGTTGTTGTTGTTGTTGGTTGCTGTGTTCATCCTTCATTCCTGAAGAGGATCGATGACATCATGAGATTTGTGAGTCAAGTCAAGAGGTAAAATTTGTGGACTATGTTCTCCTAAATAGACAGCTAAACTCATTAAGCATTTTGTTTTCTGATTGTCTTTTTGACTTAAAGTTAGGACCTCAGAGAAATTGGGTAAGTCTCATTGGGAAATTCTAGAAAAGCAGCAGATAGTTGAGTCTATAGATTATCTCATCCTTAGTTCAATTCTCATTTAGTGCCCGATTGCCCAAAGTCTGAGTTTCTTACTGCCTTAGCCACACATACAGCATCAGTGATGCTTATAAGACAAGTCCCCAAGTATAATACTGTTCCAGGGCAGCTAGGTGGTGCAGTGGATAAAGCACCGGCCCTGGAGTCAGGAGTACCTGAATTCAAATCTGACCTCACACTTAATAATTACCTAGCTGTGTGGTCTTGTGCAAGCCACTAGACCCCATTGCCTTGCAAAATCTAAAAAAATATACTATTCCAAAACAACCACCAGAGAGAGACACAATATTTACATGCACACACACATATACAAATCAGTATAATAAATAGTATTATAAAGATGTTGACTTACTAATGTAGAAGAGATATCTTCCAACATTCAATTTTATATCCACTAAGGACTTTCCTTTCATGCTTTTGCATGTAGTTGACTATTGAAGGTAACAAATGGAAGCCTTTTCTAAACTAGCCAAATAATAACTATTCTGCCAACTCCCATCTCCAGGTACTGCTTACTGACACATTGCCATTGTTCTGAGACTTTTCTTGCCTCCATGTTCCAAGGATTACATTTTTACCTTTACTGTTGATATTTTTAATCCGCATCTCGTGTATTACCGTACTGCATTTTGTTATTTGCTTCACATACATTTAGTATGTTTCATCCAAATTTATTTCAAGCTCTTCAGTGAAGTTTAGTGGTAATGGATTTCAATATCAAAGGATCTGGGTTTCAGTTTTAGTTCTGCTACTTATTACCTATGTGAAGTTAGGTAAATATCTTCTTTTTGAGTTATGTGGTTGGAGTTCACTGGTATTCAATTTAAGGGGAGATGATTTGGGATATACATATATATATATATATATATATATATATATATATACATATATATATATTTTTTTTCAAAGATAAAAAATAAATATTCCAACATTCCTCCAACATCACAAGTACATAATTCCCCTTAAGCATAAAATCACCATTTGATGTAAGACACAGGGGGAAAGATTTGGCTTACAGTTTATTCTAGTTCCTATACAGCATTAGTCCTTCCATATTCAAATAAAGGACAAAGTCTCAGTTTCTGCTAGAATGGAATCCTCTCAGAATCCAACAGGTCAGAATTTTAGGAATCCCCTGAATCCTCATAGCTCTTCATCCCTGGCCAAATGAGAAACCCCACTCTTATGCCAAGAATAAAAAATACAGTAACTAATGCAGTAACAGTAAAAACAAAAGCCAAACCATCAGACTCATTTTCCCCCTATTTTCACTCACCTGGTACAAGTAAAGTCCTTTACCTTCAGACAAAATGCAGTAAAAGCAATTAGAGTAGCTAAGTATTCAGACTGGTTTTTTTTAAAGCTGATCTTTCCACCTACTTCACCTCTTGTTCTCCAGTCTCCTGTAACCAGGTCCCCAGTGTATTTTACATTGCTCTTACCATATTAAGTAGTCTAGGTTTTTGTCAAACTTCTATTACAACAATACAAGAAACACAGTGACTATTCAATAAAAGATCGCTTATTTTTTAATTATCAAATGAAGTTAGTCCAAAGACTTAATTTTTCAAAATTGAAGGAATCAGAATTGGCAATGAGGAAACAAAACATTCACTCTTTGGAGATGATATGATGAAATATTTAGAGAAACAGAGAAAATCATCTAAAAAAACTTCTTGAAACAATTAAGAAATTTAGCAAAGTGGCAGGATATAAAATAAACCTATATCAATCACCAGCATTTCTTTTTATGAACAACAAAGCCCAAGAGCAAGAGATAGAAAGATAAATTCCAGTTAAAGTAACTATAGACAACATTAAATACTTGGGAATCTCCCTCACAAGACAAACCCAGAAACTGTATGAACACAATTACAAAGCATTTCTCACCCAAATAAAGTCAGATCTAAATAATTGGAAAAATGTCGATTGCTCATGGGTAGCTTGAGCTAATATAATAAAAATGACAATTCTGCCCAAATTAAATTACTTTTTCAGTGCCATAACAATCAAATTACCAAATAATTATTTTACTGAACTAGAAAAAATAGTAACAAAATTCATCTGGAGCAAAAACAGGTCAAGAAGAGCAAAGGGAACTGATGAAAAAAATATAAGGAAGGTAGCCTAGCTCTACCAGATCTAAAATTATATTTTATAATATACTATATGCTACTTTATAGTAGCAGTCATCAAAACTGCCTGGTACTGGTTAAAAAATAGAGTAATGGATCAGTGGATTAAGATAGGTTCAAAAGCAACTAAAGTAAATCACTACAGGAAGCCAATATTTGACAAACCTAAAGACATTAACTTCTGGGATAAGAAATCACTATTTGACAAAACCTGTTGGGAAAACTGAAAAAAACAGCATGCAAAAACTAGGCATAGAGCTACATCTCAGATCCTATACCAAAATAACGTCAAAATGGGTACAGGATTTAGACATAAAGGACAACACCATAGATAAATTAATAGACCAAGAAATACTCTATCAGATATATGGAAAGGGGACAACTTTATAACCAAGCAAGAAATAATGTACATTATAAATTGCAAAATAAAAGATTTTGACTATATAAATTAAAAAGTTTTTACACTAATAAAATCATGCTGCCAAAATTAAAAGGAAAGCAGAAAGCTGGGAAACTATCTTCACAACTAGGAGCTCTTATAAAGGTCTCATTTCTCAAACATATAAAGAATTGCATCAAATTTATAAGGTTACAAGTCATTCCCCTAATTGATACATGTCATAGTATATGAGTAGACAGTTTTAAAATGAAGAATTTAAAGTTAACATATAATCATATGAAAAAATGTTCCATGTAATCATTAATTAGAGAAATGCAATTTAAAACAAGTATGAGGTATCACTTTCCACCTATTAGGTTGGCTAAGTGGACAAAAAGTATATAGTATATATATATATATTGTTTTATAGTATTATTATAGATAATAACCATGTATTTATATATTATGTATATAAATAAATATATATGAATAATAAAATATATTAAAAAATCTAAATTGTGGGAGGATCAGGACATTGATGCATTGCTGATGGAGTTCTGAACTGATGTGAACTGATCCAACCATTACGTAGAGCAATATGGAACCATACCCAAAAAGCAATAAAAGTGATCATACCTTTTGACCCAGCAATTCCAATTCTAGATTTATATTCAGAAGAAATCATAAAAAAATGGGAAAAGTCCCACATGTTCCAAAATATTCATAGCAGGCTTTTTATAGTGGCAAAGAATTGGAAACCTAGGGGATATCCATTAATTAGGCAATAGTTTAGCAAATTATGGTAGATGAATATTATGGAATAATATTATTTTACTATAAGAAACCATAAATGGTTGGACTCTAGGGAAGCATGGAATGAATTACAGGATATGATGTTGAGTGAAGGAAGCAGAACCAAGAGAACATTCTACACATTGACAACCACACTGTGAGTTGATCAACCTTGGTGGATGAAGCTCCTCTCAGCAGTTCAGAGGGCGTGGATAATCCCATTAGATCAACTATGGACAGTGCTTTCCCCATCCAGAGGAAGAAAAATAAAACAAAACAAAACCAACAATAAAAAAGAAGAAAACCTTCAGAATCTGATGAACACTACATTCACTTTTTAAAAAATCTTTTATGTACTTCTTTCCCTTAATCTTAATTTCCCATACTGAAAATGACTGCTCTGTAAATATGTTTAATACAAATGTCTATGTACAAGATTAACCTGATTGTCACTGAGGGGAGTGGCGTGGGAAGGAAGTGTGGAAATAAATTTTGTAATATAAAATATACATATGCATATGAATGTTGGAAAACTTTTACAATGTATTTGGAAAAATAAATTATCAACTGGAAAAAAAACCTTAATTTACTGATTCTGCTAAATTGAGATATACTAACTTTTTTAGGGCCCTTCTTTTATCTGAATGAGATGAGAAGACCAAAGTCTTTTGACCTTATCCTATTTCTTTATCCTCAAAAGTGATGACTCAAACAAGACCAAAACCATAGTAGAAATGTGACGATAAAAAGCACTATAAGGCTTTTATAATTCATTCCATTAATTTTATAGATGAGTTAATGCAGGCCCAGAATGGCAATATAATTTTCCCAATTTTGCTTAAATATATTATTGAATAATTACTAATGAACTGGCGAACAAGTGAAGTACTGGCTTCCCAAAAGACTTTTAAGTTAGTGTGGGAATCACTTTTGAGCACTATAAAGGTATTAGAAAAGCATATGATCCCCCCCCAACAAATAACTATATAACCCAAAATATTCTCAATCTCCTGTCTTTTGTTAATGTAGTATATAATTATTTAATGCTGAGTGATAATGGGGAAAGAAGAGTACTGTTTTTCACGGTTATTGAAAGGACTAATGAATAGAAATGGTAAAGGAAACTCAATTAAATTTTACTTAGACATTGGGCTTCTTAAGCTTAGAAATATATTTAAATCTTTGAAATGAAGAAAAATTCTTATTACAAGAAATCCTCAAGAATCAAATGTTACCAAAGAAATTAAATCAAAACTATGATATTATATGATTTCTTTCCCAGATCAAAAGAATTAGAATAGAGAAATAAATTACTATAGAAGCAATAGTATTATAACATCTAGGAAGAAAGCAATGTGTCTAAACTTAAGCATTTAATGATAGTGAGAGGTTGTAATAGAGAAATCATTCAGAAAAGTCAAGCAAATAATATCTTTTTAAATCATAAAGGTAATAGATGAAGCGATGATTACTCCTTTGAAGAAGACTTTTCTAAACTGGATATGTTTGTGTATGCAAAAATATTTCATATTTGTATGGTATATTTAAACTCACAAAGTATTTTGCTCAAGACAATGCATTTAGGTGGGTAGGAAAAATATTGTTATTGCTATTTCAGAGATGAGGAAACTGGTGCTTAGAGATTAAGTGACTTCCTACAGTCAACAGTGAATCTAGGACCATTCTTCTGACTCCAGAATTCTTTCTACTCAACCTCAGAATATGCAAGGAAATGTCAATAAAGCTAAGTGTATGTAAAGAAACATCAAGGAAGAGAAAGTAACTTAGCATTTCTCAAATGTTTCAGGAATATATAAATCATGCTCTAATCAGAAAAAATTGCAATATTTTATTCAGTTTTGGTTACCTCATTTTAGCAAAACCTTTCACAAATTGTAATGTACTAAAGTACAGTATTACTTATAGTAAACCTCTCAAAGTTGCTCCATACAAGGATCAATTGTAAGAAATAGTGATGTTTAATCTGGAGAAGAAAAACCTTAAAGAAGTCATTATAGCTCTCTGTAAATAGTTGAAGAACTGTCACCTGAGGAAGGGATCAGACTTTTTCTTCTTGGTCCTAGAGGATAAAAGTAGGGGTAGAGGTTAGAAGATGCCAAGAGATTAATTAAGTTTATTGTAAGGAAATACTCCCTAACAGGAGTGGCCTAAAAGTCAATGGAAGGGTCACGCTTAGAAGTTATTCAGTTCCTCTTCATTAGGAATCATCAATGAATGATTGGATATCTTTTTGCCAGATATACTGTAGGAGAAATTCTTTTTTAATGTTTTATTATTAATTGGACTAGAAGACCCAAGAGATATTTTCCAATTTTGAAGACCTGTGATTCTGTGATCATTATGTTAGTACTAGTTGGGCAAGGATTCAGTGTGTATGTATGTACTATTCCCATTAACTCACAGAGAACAAAGTTCATAAAGAATAGGTTCATGAGGACTTCATATAAATAATATGGATAAAAAACAAAGGAATCATAAACACATGAAAAAATCTATACATGGTTTATCCAATCATAGAAAAAAAAGCACTTCTTGCCATCGCTCCCTCCTCTGCTAAAAGCAGACATAATTAGGTAGGCGAGTCTATATGGAGCTGACATAAGGAGTCAGCTATGAACCAAAGAAACAAAAAACAGTACTAACAAGGTCAATTACAGAGGCTCTAAAACTAGAAGTTGAGTGTTCTCTGGGTTTATCACTGCAAACATCATACCTTAACTTTTGTATGGTTACCAAGGACCCTTGAATCTGTGAAACAAGTACCTACACTGAAGTGAATTATTTTTTAAAACAATTGACATGACATGCTTGGAAGAGAGAAGAGGGTTTGGAGTCATTAGAAATGTATCTTAAACTTCTTGGATTAGATGATCCCTCACTCAGAGAAAATAAAAGAAAGTTAAATAGAAGATATAGTTTCATATATATATATATATATATATATATATATATATATATATATATGTATATATATATATATGTGTGTGTGTGTGTGTGTGTGTGTATATATATATATATATATATAGTATTTTTAGATTTACAAAGATTTTTGTCATTAATCTTGGAAGTAAATATGATCATCTCCATAATAATATTATTATAGACAATAGTATTTATATATTATGCATATAAATAAATAAATATATATATGAATAATAAAATATGTAAAAAATCTAAATTTTAAGAGAATGACATGCTAAAAGGCTCATAGTAAATAAATATTACAGCTGGGATTTCAACCTAGATTTCCTCATGTTTTAATCTGTGAAAAGTTTCTTAGTGTAGTGGACATAGTGATATATAAAAAGAAATTCTTTGAAATTATTTTCAAATATAGTAAATGTCCTGGAGTAGATTGGTCAAAATATGCACAAAATAGCTATAAATACAACAACAAAGCTATCTTTACAGAAATAAAGGGATAATAATTACATCCTTTTGAGTCATTTGAATTTGCAAATAATTGCATAGTCATTATTCATAGTTAGCTCATGCCATTAAAATACAAATTATAATAGTACTGATATAGCATTATACTTTTAATATGATGAAAAAGTAAGGAATACATTTAAAAATAAACAAAATAATATTATTTTTATAAAAGCAAAGTAAAATCATGAAAAAATAATTATGAATGGAGAATATTATGAAGAAATAATATTATAAAGCAAGAATGATTTGGACCTGGTTTTCAAAATTATAGAAAAGAAGCAGCATGGTATAGTTGATACAATTCTAAACTCAGAATTAAGAAAACCTCCTTTCAGGTCCTCCCAGTGGTTTACATTGTGACTGTGGTCACTTAAGTTACTTAAACTTTCTGTGCCTGCAAGCAGCTCTATAAGACTAATAATCATAAAGTTCTAATCCACCTTAGCAGGAGAGGTTCTTTAGTGGTAGGTCTTAGAATAAAGAAATTATAATCTTAGTCAAGAAAAAAGGAAAGAAATAGAGAAATATATTAGAGGAACAAAACAAGAAACAGAAATATCAAAAATGTAAATTAGCTTTTGTTAAACCCAAGGAGCTCTTTTAGAGAATTCCTTTTTTTGATAAGAAATATTGGGAAAATTGGAAAGCAATTAACAGAAATTTGACTTCAACCAACATTTTATACTATATACCACAATAAGTTCAACATATATATGTGGTATAAATCCTACATAAAGTGAAAATAAATTTAGGCAACTCATAACTATAGATACTAGAGAATTCTTGACAAAAAATGTAGATAGAACATCTAATAGGACATAAAATTTTAGATTGACTTGCATGAGCAAAATCACCAGCAGCAGAATTTAGAAGATAAAATATAGAAGGGGAAAATATTTACATTAAATATTAGCATGGGCTAGGTGGCGCAGTGGATAGAGCACTGGCCCTGGCGTCAGGAGTACCTGAGTTGAAATGCAGCCTCAGACACTTAATAATCACCTATTTGTGTGGCCTTGGGCAAGCCACTTAACCCTATTGCCTTGCAAAAAAAAAAACAAATTAAAAAATATTACCATAAAATTGAATGGTCAAAATATAAGAGACAATCAATTTAGTTATATAACATCAAAAACCAATTCCTAATTCATCCAAGGATTGAATCACTTTTCAAAAGAAGAATAGTAAACATGAATAACTCAACAAAAATATGCTCCAAATCATTAATGGTAATAGAAATTTGAATTTAAAACCTCTTGAGTTCTATCTTACACCATGTAAACTGACAGAAGTGACAAAAAGTAGGAACAATCACTGTTAAAGGGACTAAGGGGAAACCACACAAAGATGTCAACATGGATAACACATCTGTGAAGAGGTCCATGCCTTTTGGATCTAAATTTTGAATTAAGCAGGAAAATTAACTAAACTCTCAATGCTCAGTGATGCAGTCATCCAATTTCTGGGCACATAGTCAAAAAAGTTAGTATGTAAAGGTCCAATATTTAACAAACTACTCATAACAACACTCTGGGAGAGGAGTAAAAAAATTATTGCAAATGAATAAATTGTAACAATGTGCAGTTTAAAAAATTACAAATATGAGCAATTCAAAGTAAAGAGACATTTGTGTGAATTACTAGAAAATAAAATAAACAGAATCAAAGGAAAAATACCAACATGATTTTGTTGCTGTTTTGAGTCTTTCTTTCCTGGCATGTCTGACTCTTCATGACCTTTTGGAGCATTTTTTTTGGGGGGGAGTCAAATATAAAGAATGATTTGCCATTTTCTCTACAGCTCATTTTGTTATAAATGAGGAAATTGAGGTATACAAGATTAAGTGATTTTCCAGGATCACACAACTAGTAAGAGTGTGAAACAACATTTGAACTCAGGAAGATGTCTCCCTGACAGTACTCTATCCACAGTACCACCTTCCATAAACAGGATTATAGCAATGCCAATGAAAAAATCAATTAAAGTCATATTCCTAGTAGTTGAAAAACAGGAAAATATAGAGAAGAATAAATAGAGAAAAATACCTCCTACCTCATGGCACAGAAACAGAGGAGATTATGATATATGGTGGGTCCTTCAAATACTAGAATAATATCAAATAGTTTTACTTGTTTATCTTTGTCACAATGGAAGCTTAAATCTAGAGCAAGGACTGAGAAATGATTATGGCATAAAGCTAAAAGACATCAATACTACATTTATTAATATTTTTAAAAATAAATTTTTAAAAATGCAAAAGTTCATATTGTCTTAAAGTAAGGAAATAGTGTTTTTGCAATAGCAAAACGTCTCTGCTTATTTTAGCTGGTATTCATATGAAATAGAAAATGGCAATAATAATAATAATAATAATAATAATAACAACTATACTTCATATAGTACTTTAAGGTCTGCAAAATATATGACTCAAGTTGTTTCAAGTATCCTCATAACAACCCTGGAAATGCTATTATCCTCATTTTCCTGTTGCAGAAACTGAGGCAGAGAGAGGTCAAAACACTTGCCCAAAATCACATAATTAGTAAGTTTCTGAGGCACAAATTTGACAGATTTTGACTTTAATTTCATTACTTAAAACACTGTAGTACCTCCCTGACTCTATTGAATTTTAAATAAAATTAATCTTATTAGACTTTGGGAATGCATTAGCACTTTGGATAGAGGGCTGAACTTGTCATGGAGATCTGAGTTCAATTTTAACCTCAGGGACTTAATTAACTATGTAAATTAACTATGATTACTTAATTATTTGATGGTAGTAAACTTATTTAACAGTCTGTTTCATTATTTGTAACATGGGGATAATACCCTCAAGGATGTTTTAAGGATAAAAGAAAGAATGTATAGTTGCTTTGTAAATTTTAAATAATTATATGCATTCTAACTATTATTAATTATTCTTATAATGGCAGCATAATATTTATAGAATGTGCTAAGTAAATGCTTTTTTTACTTTGAAAATTAGGAGATTATCAAAGGATAGTGTAACTGAATATTAGAACAGACTACCAAGATTATGGATTCTCATTTTTAGATAATTAAAAATTAGATAGATGGCTATCTTCCATAGCCTTAGTTTTGACTTGCCTATTGACAGGTGCATGAAGTAAATGATTTCTTTAAGCTCCTTTCAGATCTCAGAAATTTTCCTTCCTTGAAAACTCTCTCTTACAGGAAAAAGTCACCTTTTTGTAGAATGAGACCTCCTAATTTCAGATTAAGGACCACTAGGGAAATTCCTTGATATAATGGACCTCAAATGTTTTCATTTCTTTAAATTCTTATTTTCCTTCAAGATCCAGATTCAGGGAAATCTCCATGAAAGCCTCCTCTGACCACCAAAGGTGAAAGTTATTTTTTCATCTACATTTCTTTGTACTGTTCTTTTTTTTGTTTGCTTTTAACACATTTCACTCTGCCTTATACTTCTTTGCATACATTTCTTTAACCCCCTAGTAGATTATAACTTCCTTTACTGGTATGCACTATTTTTCATCTTTGATATATGTATATATATATATATATATGCACATATATATATATATATATATACATACACACACATATACGTATATGTAAGTATATACACACATATACCCACATATAGTTTCAAACTGAACTGAAAGAGTGAATAGCCTCATTTAATCTTTAGAATGTTTAAAGTCTCCTTTTTTCAAAAGTTTTACTTCTAAGCTTTATCACTATGCTTTTTTCTATATAATAAGGGTGGAAACTTTGAAAGTTAAGAAAATCATTTGATGGAATGCAGGAACAAAGAGTTAACGTTGATTTTAAAATATCCTGCCTTGATTCTCAAACTTAAAAATGTTGGAAAAAGTGTCAAAAATTTCAACATGTAGAAACTGGCTTTCCATGAGTTTTATTTCCTTGTCTACTTCTGGCTTTAAGCATGACTGACAGGGTGAGCTCAATACTACTTATATGATGAAAAATGTGCTATTTTTATGTTGAGCTGTAAGAGACCAATGCATTATAATCTGAACAATTGCCAGGAAGATGCTCTGAAAATTTTCCACTTGCAAAAGTTTAGCAAGCAAGGTTTGTATATGAAAGGTCTGTGGGTTGATTTTTACTTATATTTTGGAATTAGAAATTTGCAAGACTGGAAATATTTGGAGATCTTATGATTTATTGTTTGTTTGTTTATATTCTGAATGCATGAAAAAAATACACCCTTAAGGTGGGTCTGGTATTGCTGATCCCAAAATACAACATGATAATTCCTCTTTCCATGCCTTAGGGTAAGAATTTGTACCAGAATACAGTACCCCATGGTTGGAAAACCGTCCTGAAGGATGAGGAAAGGAAAATATGTTCACCTATTAGAATTTGAAAGGCAGTTCAGGAATATATCTGAAATATTACTTTGCTATCACTATCTCCTCTTGTTCTAGGATATTTTTAAAGGGACTCTAGGGTAGCACAGAAGAAGTGCCATAACTACAATAAAAAGACAAATTGAATTATCTCAGGTATTCCTGACATTCTGATGAGGTATATCCTCTGGGTATTAGGTGGGTTATAGGAGTAGTCTTTGTTGCTTACCATCAGGTGCAGCTTAGCTTGATCAATGATATATCAACGTTATTCCTTCTCTGAGTCTTCAGAAAACCCAGCTAATTATAGGTGCAAGGGGAAATGCTCACATTATTTATTTCATGAAAGTCTCTAATAATGATAAAGTTCTTAGATGTTACAAATAATATCTTCCAATGCAGGAAAATAAACAGTTTAATCTTATTAGTCTTAGACTTCTCTTTCTTGTGTAATCTTTTTATGCTTCCCTTAAGATTTGTATTTGAAAATCAAATTTGATATACAACTCTGGTCTTTTAATCAAAAATATATGAAATTCATCTATTTCAATAAATATATTTTTTTCTCCTGAAGGATTATACTTGGTTTTACTGCATAAGCGATTTTTGATTGTAATTCTAAATCCTTTGCTCTACAGATTATTACACTCCTAGTCCTCCAATTTTGTAACATAAAACTTATTAAATCTTGTGTAATCTTATCTGTAGTTCCACATTATTTGAATTGTTTCTTCTTAGTTCTTTTGTTTCTTCCAGGTACTCATGGCCTTAATTCTTCAGAAGTTCTGCTTTCCACGAATACACAGTCATGAATGGTACTGGTGAAATTAAGTGGATCCAGAAAAATATTTGTTCTTACTAAAATCTCCACTTAATTTTACAAATATCATTTAGCTTTTTTCCCCATTGATTTCTCTGCCCAGCTAATTATCCATCTATATACTCCAGGATACATACAATGACATTCTTAACTTTAAGAGCTGACTAAATGAAAATCATTAATTTGAGTATTTTTTTCACTTCTGCCTTTGATACATCTCTTTTTCAGATATTTTCAAAATCTTTCACTCACTGAACTCATGATTTATTAGATCATATGATCATTAATTTATAGATGATAAAAACTTGGAGGTCATTGAGTCCAGACCCTTCATTTTACAGATTAAGAAACTGAGATGCACCAATATTAAGTAATAAGGCCATGAGTACCCAGAGGGAATGGAGAGTCAGATAGTAGGCTGAGCAAGGCAGCAACATATTTCCAATATAGAATTGTATAGGAAAAGAAGAATAAAGGATATAGTAGGAAATTTATAAGGAGAAAATGTGAAGAACATTAATGAAAAATCAATGAAGGGCTAAATGATGGATTGCTCATGTGTTTCAGTGGTATGTAAGTAAAATGAAGAGATCTATAGGAAGACCTTCAACACACTGGATGGATTTTCATAACACAAGATGAGAAACTGTGACTGGATAGTAATTCATACAACTGAAAGTAATAATCACATGGAGGAAATTGCATATTCATTCAACCTAGATACTTTCTTAGTCTCTAATTGCTTAAAATAGTTATCTTATCCTATAAATCAATTGATCATAAAGTATTTATAGTGACTCTTCAATATATCCACCACAATATATATCACAAGAATAGAAAACAAAGTAGAATAACAGCTTTGTCTTTTAGGAACTTTTAATCTAGTCTAGACATTTCCATAAGCAGTAATTGGCAAACAATACAGGAACATATAGATAGATAGATAGATAGATAGATAGATAGATAGATAGATAGATAGATAGACAGAAAGTTGTGCAGACTTTAAATGTCATTAAAGTGAGTGAAAAATGAAACATATCTTTCCCTGACCTCTCAGTGAGGCTAGGAGTAACATCAGGGAGGAGGAATTCTTCTTGATTTCTTCTTGTGGTGTCATTCAGGGAGACAGCAGAATAAAATGATGGTACAATGAGAAGGGAACTACCCAAGATACGTTTCTAATACTAATATTAATATAATTTCTATTTACATAGAAATATAAGGCTTATGGTGTTCAATGTATTTCTGGGAGGTGCTTGTTCACATCTGATAGAGAAATTTTTCATTAATCATAGTTGTTCATGAAGTTTTATTTCTCTAAGGAAAGAGGGGGGAAAATGTCCTCTGGTGTTGGCTGGGCAGGGAAAGGATGATTATTTGAGATAGTTATTTTTATCTTCCTTTTTTATACTTTATAGAATAGTTACTGTCAGAGATGAACTCCATTCTAACCATTATACACAGAAGCTTATAACATTCTACTTTCTTTTTTCTAGAACATGAAACTGATATGAAAGCTTTCTCTTCATAATGTAAATATAGCAGATGCATTTCTTGCAGTTTGATATCAAGTGACAAAGAAGGCTTGCTTAAAGCTCTTATGTGTCAATTCCCATTAAAGAGTAAAGTATAAATATAGACTTATTTTATTTGGAAATTTACATGTGGTTTTATTTTAAAATCCCAACCAGGCAAATTTCAGGCTTGAAACTGAAATTAATAAAATTTCTTTAATCTGCAGTAAATGTTATTTGTAAAAAAGATAAATAGCATTTTTCCAAAATGACAAATTACAATTTTGGAAATTGTTAAAGCAATTAGTAGACAATAAATTTTAAAACACAGGTTTTGGGGGATTGGGAGAATAAATTTTAGTTATTTCTTGACCAAATAAGGAAAGTAATCAACAAGATTGCAAATTGGCATGGCATTGCTAAAATGCTATAGATGGTGAAGCATTTATTCCTTATATAATATGTAAGTAGATTTCTCAGACTACATGATCAAGTAAAATTGGATTCTCTTTCAAATGATAATCTCAGCAGAATTCCACTTAGCATGAAAGTTAAAATTAAAACTTATTTATGGTGATAGTATATGCTATGAAATTAAGTATTATATATTATACATGTAATATGTATATAATACATATATTTGGTAATATATGATTACCATGTAAACTCCTTTAACATTCCTTCTAGACTCAGTCACCTAGCCCTCATATGTACTGTCAGTTGGACTTTACAGAAAGGAACTGACTATGATTTCAAAATTCAATTTCAAAATTCCTCTCCTTGTGGAGGGTCTGTAGTGTGGAAAGTTTGCTACTGGGTTGCGTGGAGGGTATTCTTGTAACTTTTGTGTTGCTATAGTTTCTTCAGAAAATACTATTTAAAAAAAACTACTTGATATCAATTGATTAATTAATATTGGTGAACACACCAATGAGGGCTCATAGAAGTTATTTTTGTTGTTCATCTATTGTTCTTGAAGAGGTTCAATGAGATGAAAAAGGTGATGTTGGCTTGCAAATAAATTGGATTTAAATGAAGCAGAGCTACGCAATCAATCCCATCCTCTCCTCCAGAGTCATCAGAGTCCAGTGACAAGACACAGATGACTGGAAATTGTCCAGGATGCATTGACTGACCATGGTATGTTAAACTAAGGTCTCAGTTTATTTAATGACACAGAATGAATGTAAACAGTAATTATTTCTGTTCTGGTCAGAAACTTTGAGGATCTTTCCTTCTATGCTTGTGAAGGTGACTCATTAGGAATTATATTAAATCCTCAACACTGCCGTTATTCTTTGATCAGAGGTGTCAAATTGCCTGCAGTACTCTCAGTGTGGCCAGAAACAATGTACAATATAATTGGCAAATATTTAACAAAATATATTAAAGTACAACAGAATATGTGTTCATATGTCATTTTCTAAGTTAACATTGTAGTATACAAGCACCCTTAAGTACATGACTCAATGAATATTGTTTCTATTAGAATTTGATACTACAGCCCTAGATCCTTGAAGAGAGAACCCAACCTGTAAGAGTGGCTATTGAGAAAATGATTTAAGATGGGATACTATACTGCAAAACTTAATGAGTTTTACACTGTCAAGAATCAGAAGGTCCAAATTTAATCCAATTCATAATTATATTGTAGCTTTAGGCAAGACAAAGAATCTCAACTTTTTAAGAGACCTTAGATGATTTTAGTCCAAGATGTACTTTAAAAAAATAATCTCTTCTTCAATAATTTATCATTTTCCCCATTCAGTTTTTCCTGGAGTATTAATGAGAGGAAGATCAAAATTTTCATTCTATATTTAAGCAAATTTATTTAGTTAGTTTAAGGAAGATAGGTAGCACAGTGGAGAAGAGTGCCAGGTCTGCAACCAGGAAGATTTATCTTCCTGAGTTAAAAATTCAACTTCACCCTGATAAGTCACTTAAACCTGTTTTCCTCAGTTTCTTCATCTGTAAAATGAATGGCAAAAGGAAAGGGTAAGCCACCTCAGTCTCTTTGTCAAGAAAAGAAAATCCTAAATGATCTTATGAAGAGTCAGACGTGTCTGAAATAATTGAACAATAACAATTATTAGGTTAGTTCAGAGTATCATTTTTTCACCTATGAAATAAAGATGCACAAATTCATTGGAGGAGTAGTGTGAGAATCGAAAGTGATAAGGTGCAAAAAAAATAGTTTTTGTCACCTGGAAAACAGTATTCAAATATAACTCTTAAAATGTTTCTATACTTGAAAATGTTTAGCTCCCACTAACTCCATTTAGATGCTTCATTATGATGAGCAATATCCTTGTTTTCTTGAGCCATTCCAATGGAGTATAGTCTCTGACAGTTTCAATCAAGATGGAAAGCAATTTCATTTCAATCTTATGGTTTACTGTGTCATCTGGGAATGAGCTAGCTATGTTCAAATAGTTTCATTTCCTAGTAGTTTAGCCACAAGGTAATTAATTGTTTTGGCCTTAGAAACTCATGAATAACTTGTATTTAAGAGAGTAGGAATTATAACATGAGTTGATAGATTACCTTTCCTGATGAATCATGTATCTTCTAAAGTAATAACTTATCAGACAGAGAGAATCTTATTTAAAGAGAGATTCACACCAAGGACTTCATTTTGTCTTGTTAAAAAAAAGGGTAAATAATGATTTATACATAGCCTTGGTAAATTCAACTGAAACCTCATACCTGGGTAGACCATTCAATCTCACAGGTATGATGCAATGGCCCCATTTATTCCTTTCCACTCTTCCAGTGCCTTAGGCTACACTTAGCTTTCCAGAATAGCAAGAGAAGAGACTGGGAAGTAGGAATGTGTGAAATTTCACTCAATTAGATTTAAATGAATAGAAAGATAATTTACCTAAACCACAACTAGTGTATCTATCTATACCTGTACAGAATTTAAATTAAATTAAATAAAAATAAGATTTTAATATTATATCAAAGATAATAAAGCCTTTACCTTATTAAAGTACCCCAGGCAATTAATAATTTCATTAAAGATTTTTACTCCCCACTTATAAAAAAAGCTTTTCTTAAGGCTGCTTATAGATGAAAATATCATAAGATATTCCAATGGCATTAATATAAAGGAAACCAAGTAGAGTGAATACTTTTAGGAATAGAATTTAGCAGATTCTAAATTTTGGATAATAAATTTGACTTTTAGTTTGCTGGCAGCTGAGAAGAAAAGAGGGAACATGTCAGATTTCTTTGTTTTCATTAGCAAACAGAAAACACAAAATGCATTAAGTTTCTACTGGCATAAATTCAGGTAGAAATTTAGTACATACACATACACACACAAACACACACATTCTTTTTATTGCACATGCAACTTCATATCACAGTCTGGAAAATGTTTTCTTTATTTTGTTTTTTCCACTGTGGAAAGTTAGGCCAAATTTTGTTGAATTGTTACTATAACCTTGTGTTGGAATCTGATTTCACAATAGACTATCAAATTCTACTATCTAAGAGGTCTATACAATAATGAAGTTATAATCTAAGGGATACCTGAGAATGATTGCAAAATATTTGGGGAAGGACTTAAGGGGCAAAACCAAGATGGTGGTGTGAAGCTAGGAAGTTCCTGAGTTTTTCCCAAAATAACTTTGGAGGCTTTATTCAACTTTTCAGTGAGATATCTTGGAAGAACTTCAGGAAAAGATCTATCATATGGATAAAAGGGGAGTATAGTTCAAAGTAGGCAGCAGAACTTGGAAGTCAATGAAAGACTTTTAGCCACAGTGCAGCTGAGTTCCCAGTACAGTTCTGTCAGCAGTGAGAGTTCCAATCCCAGATAAGAAAACAAGATTTTTGAGCCTTGGGAAACTGGTAGCCTACCCTAGTGAAGGGAGCAAATCAGGAACATCAGAAATGCCAGAGTAGAAAACCAGGGACCAAAACCCTGACTCTAGCAAAATAAAAAAAAAATCCTTGAGATTATACACTCTATACCACAGGAATCTCAACAGAAAAAATGATGAAAAAATATATTTGCGAAATTTTGTGAAATTCTCCTTATAATGTCCAACATTTGCAAAATGACTGAACAAGCTATGGTATATAAATGTTATAAAATACTATTACTCTATTTGAAATCATGAGCAGCCTGACTTCAGAAAAGCCTGGAATAAAGTGAGCAGAACCAAGAGAACATGATCCACATTAACAGCAGCATTGTGAGATGATCAGTTACAATGGAAGTAACTTCTCTTAGAAGTTCAAAGCCATTCACATCCATATGGAAATAAGTTAAAAATAACTGTACATACCCTAACAACAACATGGGGATGATGATGAACCTCAATGGATTTGTTCATTTCATCAATGAAATAATCAGGGACAATTTTAGAGTACTTTTCTCTGTATCCAGAGAAAAACTGTGGAGTTTAAACAAAGACCAAAGTCTATAACCTTCAATATTTTTTTACAGTGTCTTATGTACTATATAATTTTGCTATCTCTAATGTTTTATTTCCTCCTCAAGGAGAAATCATTTTTAAAATGTCCTAACTCACTATTGATAAGCCAAATGTGGATTGGAACAATTCTCTGTCAACACATTCAATTTCAATCAATGTATAGCATAGAAACAATGTAAAAATTATCAGACTGCCTTCTGTCAGGAGGTAGGGGGAGGGAAGGGAGGGTAGGTTGGGGGAAAGTGTCAAATTCAAAACCTTACAAAAATGATAGGTAGAAACTACTATTGTATGTAATTGGAAAACAAATAAAATATTTTTTAAAAATTTTAAATGATTGTACATGTACAACCTATAGCAAATTGTTTGCTGCCATAGGAAGGGTGAAGAGATGAGAAGGTGATAGAAAAAGGACAAATGTTGAAGCTATCTTTATATATAATTGGAAAATTTAAAAATGGAAAGGGTGAAGCGATGGGAAGGTTTATTATCTTTGTATGCAATTGGAAAATTTAAAAATATTAAAAAATTTAAAAAATATTTAGGGAAGTAGAGAAAGAAGGAAATCAGCTCAGGAGGTTGAGTTCATTTCCATCTTGAAGTCATATAGACTCTGCAAAGTCAAACCTCTGCACTTTCTGATATCTTCTACATAAAATCTAAGAATTGATGTCCAGTGCTGAGGTTATAGTCACTCATCTTGGCAGACTAAAACAGAATGAACAATAATTGATGAGACCTCACCCCAATGTTCTTTCTTCCTTTTTTTGAGTTGAAATTCTAAAATATGAGCAATTTCTTTGAAATGCCTTTGTTCTTCACCCCTGAAGAGAAAGAATTTTATCTGGAAAGTAAGAAAGAAGAGAGGGAAGAAGAAAAATGTGAACTTCAAAATCTTACAAGAAGTAATGTTGAAAACAATCTTTACAAGTAACTGGAAAAAATAAAAAGATAAAAAATAATTTAATCTCAAGGATTTATGGATCAAAAGACAAATCACAGAAACAGCATATAATTTAATGGTACTTATTTTTAATTTTTAAATTTTATTTTCCCCAGTTACATACAAAAATAAGTTACAACTTTCACTTTTAAAACTTTGAGTTCCATATTCTCTCCTTTCTCAAGCCAATCCCCCTTACTGGGAAAGCAAGTAATTTGAAATAGATTAGAAGTATATACTAGTGAAAAATATCATATTGTAAGAGTAGACATAACCCCCCCCCCAAGAAAAGAAGGAAACTCAAGAAAAATAGTTAAAAATCTATATCAATCTATATTCAAATATCATCCGTTCTATTTTTGGGATTTATATTATTCTTTATCATAAATCCTTCAGAGTTGTCTTGGGTCATAGCATGGCTGAGAAAAAGCAAGTCATTCAGAGCTGACAATTAAAACATTGCTATTATTTTGTTTATAGCACATTTCCCATTGCATCAACTTAGACATTTTTTTTACTAAGATAATCTTGTTCATCATCTCTTATAACAGAATAGTATCTCATCATAAACACATACCACAATTTATTCAGTCATTTACATGATTGGCATCCTCTTAATTTCCAGTTCCTTGTCATCAGAAAAAAATAGGTATAAACAAAATTGATATATAGATCCTTTTCCTTCCTGTTTTTAATCTCTTCTGGTATAAAGACATAGTAGTGGCATTTCTAGCTGAAAGGGTAGACATGACTCTTTGGATATAGTTCCAAATTACTCTATAGTATTGTTATATCACTTCACAACTCCTCTAAGCATGCATTAATCTCATTTTCCCTCATCCCTCCAACATTTGTCACTTCCTCTTTCTGTCCTATTAATAAATTTAATGGGTATAATGTAGTACTTCAGAATTGTTTCAATCCATATCTGGCTTATAAATAGTGAGTTAGAACATTTTTAAATGATTTAAAAATATAACATTGATAACTTCATCTGAAAACTGTTTATACCTTTTGCTCACTTATCAATTTGGAAATGGCTTTTATTATTTTTTTTATAAATTTGACTCAATCCTCTAAGTTTGAGAAATGAGGTCTTTATCAGAAAATCATTTCAATATTTTTCTCACAATTCTAATTGTTTAATTTTTTTTAGGTTTTTTGCAAGGCCAAAAGGGTAAAGTGACTTGCCCAAGGCCATACAGCTAGGTAATTATTAAGTGTGAGACTGGATTTGAACCCAGGTACTCCTGACTCCAGGGCCAGTACTTTATCCACTGTGCCACCTAGCTATCCCCACAATTCTAATTGTTAACTGTATTTTCTTTCATCTGATTCCCCCAACTCCCATTTATTCTATTCTGTCTCTCCTTTCATCCATTTCCTCTGCAAAAGTGTTTGGCATCTGATTAACCCTTCACACAATCTTCCTTCCTTTCTATCATCTACTCCCTAAACTTTTTCCATACCTTTCCTCTCTTACTTTCCTCTTGGGTAGGATAGATTTCCATGTCCATTTAGTCTGTATGCTATTCCCTCTCTGAGTCAATTTTGATGAGAGTAAGTTTCACTTACTCTCCTTCTTCACCTACCTCTTCTACTCCATTGCAAAAGTTTTCTTCATATCTCTTTTAGGTGAAATGACTCACTGTATTTTATTTCCTCTATCCCTTTCTCCCAGTATATTCCTCTCCCACCCCTTACCTCCATCTTTTTAATAAAATATACCTTCAAATTCAACTCTCACCCATGCCTTGTCTATGTATATATATATATATATATATATATATATATATATATATATATATATATATATACATATATTCCTTCCAACTGCCCTAATAAATGAGAAAGTTCATATGAGTTATCATCATTATTTTTCTATGTGGGAATATAAGCAGTTCAACATCATTATGTCCTTTATGATTTGCCTTTCTTGTTTACCTTTTTATACTTTCATGAGTCTTGTATTTGAAGGTTAGTTTTTATGTATAACTCTGGTTATTTCCTCAAGGTAGGTTGAAAATGCCCTGCTTCATTGAATATCCATCTTTTCCCCAAGAGTATGTTCAGTTTTGCCGGGTAGTTGATTCTCGGTTGTAATTCAAACTCTTTTGTCTTCTGGGAAATCATATCCCAAGCCATATAATCCTTTAGTGTAATCTTGTATTATCCTGACTATGACCCCACCATATTTGAATTGTTTCTTTCTGGCTACTTGAAATACCTTCTCCTTGGCCTGAAACTTCTGAAATTTGATTATATTCCTGGCAGTTTTCATTTCGGTATCTCTTTCAGGAGATGATTTGGGTTGATGTATTCTTTCACTTTTTATGTTACCCTCAACTTCTAGAATATTAAGACAGTTTTTCTTGATAATTTCTTGTAAGATATTCAATAATTTTTAAATTATCTCTCCTGGAACTGTTTTCCAGGTCATTGTTTTCCCAATGAGATATTTCACATTGTTTTCTAGTTTTTTCATTCTTTTGGTTTTGTTTTATTGTTTTTCACAAAGTCATCAGCTTTCCTTATATCCATTCTTCATTTTAAGGAATTATCTTCAGAGAGTTTTTGATATCTCTTTTTCTGTTTGGCAATTTGGTCTTTTAAAGTCATTCTTCTCATCATTGGCCTTGTGGACTACTTTCTCCATTTGGCCCTGTCTGTTTTTTAAGATGTGGTTTCCTTCAGTACTTTTTTGTATCTCCTTCACTAAGCTGCTGGTTCAGTTTTCATGATTTTCCTGCATTCCTCCCATTTCTGTTCCTAATTTTTTCTCTACCACCCTTACTTGATTTTATAAAATCCCTTTTACTTTCTTGTATGACCCAAAACCAAAGCATATTTTTCTTAGAGGCTTTGGATGTAGAATCTTTGACTTCTGAGTGTGTACTTTGCTCTTCCTCATGACAATAATATACTGTCTATAGTCAGATTTTTTCTTCTGTTGTTTGCTCATTTTTCTAGCCTATGGATTGATTTTAACTCTTTGTTAAGTTGGGGCTCTGCTTCCAGGGTGGAGGAAAGTCCCAAGTTTTAGAGAATTTTTGCAACTATTTTCAGAGACACTCCTGGGACCTGTAAGTTTTCAATTCTTCCAAGATCCTATGAAATAAAGAAAGTCTTATACTAACTAGTCTCCTGACCTGTGTTCTGGCCTGTGGATGACCCCATTTCTCCTTTCTGACTTGAAATTGTGAGAAGAGGGGTCCCTTCTCCATTGTGGTTATAAGCCCTGTTATGCTACTGTACCTCTTCCTGGGACTTGGGATCCAGACTGTGACCCAGATCTGAGAATGGGCAAAGCAACAGATTCCTGCCTCACTGATAGAAGATCCCCCTGTAATCTCCTTCTGACCTCCTTACCATACTTGGGCTAAAAGTTTCAGAAAAAGCTGCTGCGGCTGCTCCTGATTTAGTGGCTCCTATAGCCTTCTTCTGATCTGGGTTGCTGAGGTTTGTGCTGGACTGCACTCCACTCTTACCCCTCTGGGGCAAACTTTTTCTGCTGACCTTCCAAGTTGGCCTTGGTAATTTCTGGGTTGAGAGGTCTGGAAGATGCCACTACTGCCATGAACTCAGTAGTCTGACTGTTTGTCCCTGGATTGCTGAGGCAGGTTTACTCTGGAGCAGTCAGTGCTTTGCATTCCCCTCTCACCTCAGGGTAGCAAACCATTCCTCCAAATCTTCCAAGTTGACTTGGGCTGGAAAATTTTTTTCACTCTGTCTCTTTTTTTGGGTCCTTCCACTCTAGAATTTGTTTGGAGTCATTATTTAAAGGTATTTAGAGTGGTTTGGAGAGCTCAGGGCAATCCCTGCCTTTACTCTGCCATCTTGTTTCTACTCTAATATATAAAGAAAATTACAACAATGGTACAACATACCAATATTTGGTGGATGCTACCAGATAAGTATCTATGGTAAAAATAAATAAACTTTTCATCAAAAAAAAGAGAAAGTACAGATCAATGAATTTGGTAGCAAACTTGAAAAAAAATAGAACTAGCATTTTAAAAACAATTGCAATTCAAATCAGAACTCAAAATAGAAAATCTGAAAATCATCAGAGTAATAAATAAACAAAACTAACACAGAGAATTATTAGAAATTATTTTACTCATCTACATAATAATAGTAGTCAATACCTTCAATAAAATTAATGAATATTTAAAAAATATAAAATGTTCAGATAAATGGCCAAGGGACAGTTAGGTGGCAAAGTAAATAAAGCACTGGACCTGGAGTCAGGAAGACCTGATTTGAAAACAGGCCTCAGACACTATTGGTGGAACCCTGGGCAAGTCACAAGCTGTTTCCCTCAGTTTCTTCATCTACAAAATGGAGATAATAAGAGCACCCACCTCACACATAGATGTGTGAGGATTGCTTAGCATAGTTTCTGGCACTTAGTAAGAATTACATAAATGTTAACTAGAATGTTACTTAAATGAAACAAGAAATAGAAAATTTGAGATAGTTAAGTGGCACAGTAGATAGAACACCAGTCCTTGAACCTGAGTTCAAATTTGGGTTCAGACACTTAATACTTGCTTATCCGTGTGATCATGGGCAAGTCACTTAACCCCACTGCCTTGGGAAAACCAAAAAGAAAATTTCAGTTACCCAACATCAAAAGCAACCAAAAAGGCAAAATTTAACTGCAGAAGAGGAAATAAAAGAGACAAAGAAACAAGAACCAAATAAGTTTATACATGAATTCCACCAAAACATTTAAAGAACAATTTATTCCAATATTACCTAAACTTAGCAAATATATCTACAATAATAATAATAATAATAATAATAATAATGACAAGCCATAACAATTGTGATTAATGCAATGAACAACCACAATTCCATAGAAATAATAATGAAGCATATAACCTGTCACCTAATAGAAGTTCTATGTATTCAAGATGTAAAATGAGACATAAATTTTTTATAAATGACAATTTAACTTATTTTTTTCACTTAACATATGTGTGAGTGGGATTGAGGTTTCCATCTTCTTTCACTTTGTTGGAAGAAAGGACAAGGAAAGGAAAATAAATGCTCATTTATTGAAAATAACTTGTTTTAAAATTTTTTTGGATTCCATGGAAGCTAAAATAATAGAAATAATACTATGTATTAACCCTCTGATTATTGATGCATGCCAAGGAATAGAACAAGGAAATGAATGCTTGCCAAAAGTAATAACCTACTATATTAGAAGAAATCCATCACAGAGTTGAGGACAAAAAAAGGGAAAGTGAGATCCTCCAGATGTTCATATTTGTTAAGGATACTGTCTTGCCCTTTTTTATTCCAAAAGATCAGAACGATTATCTTAAAAGAATCATTTAATAATTAAAAGAAGCTTGGCTTGTCCAAATAGACAAGAAGAAATACCAAGTAGATGAAGAATGTATGGAATGTCACTATAAATCAGTGATAATAATATTATCTAAATTTTGACAATGAAGAATCAGGCTAAAAGAGAATAAGTGACCTTCCTAGAGTCAAACTCCTGGTATCTGAGAAGTATCTGAAAAAGAATTTGAACTCATGTATTCCTGGATCCAACACCTATACTGTCCACTAAACCAAACACAGTAAGTTTATTCATGTCCTATCAAAAGAGCAAGGCATTTGATACCAAAAGCAAAAGTTCTCCACAATAGCCTTGGAATAGGGGAGAAAATAAGGAAAACCATCATTATGTTGGGGAGATCCTAACTGTGGAACTTTTGGGATGACTTGGATAAGAGTCAAACAGGATGGATAGGGCAGCAAAAATGGGTTTGCAATCTATTTTGTTGGCAGGAACTCTCAAATCCACAAGAGCAGAGATTCATTTGAGTATTTGAATATGAAAATGAATAATATGATAAGAAGATATAGATTATGAACAGCAGCACTCCTGGAGAAAGCGCCCATAATAATGAGATCACTCCTTTACTGAAATACCTAAATAAATATCAACTCATGTGCCCAAGAACTAAGCTAATTTCTCAACTTGTCCAAGGTCACGAAGCTATTAAGTGGCAGAGTTCAACTGAAATCTTCTGTCTCTAACTTGAATTTTCTTTCTCTTCTACTGGATTGACTCTCAACTTGTGACTAAAAGAAAATGAACATCTCTATAAACTCAAGGGGCTTATAATCTAAGTAGAACAATTGCAGGACTATATTTGAAAAAGACATGTCACACATTGATCATGAATACACTGGTATGCATGAATAGATTGAGTAGAAATATGTAGGTGGTATTGAGGGATAATTGAATAAAACACACCATTTGGGATCATAGAACTCCAGTTGAGAGGCACCACAGAAATCAAGTTCATCGTTTTATAGATGAAGAAATGAGGTAGGAGGGAGGCCAAAGGTCACACAAGTGATGAGAATTTGGGGTTGGATTCAAACACATTTTCTCTGTCTAGATCAAATGCTCTTGACCCTATACTGTTCTGTTGGGATTCAAGCAGAATAAAGTGTTTATTGAGTGAAAGGGGATGGTAAGGGTCAGGGAATGAGATGGAACTAATGATGTTAATCAGGTGATTTTAACTTCTCCTAAAGAATTCATTTCTTTGTATTATTAAACTGTGTCTTTAGGGTAGCTACTATTTCCCCAGCTATTTCTACATCCCAGCTATAGCAGCTGTGATTAATATAGTTTCCAGATTGTATTAAGATAACCCGCTGTGACTGGGATTACTTTGAGAGCATGCCAAAGTGTAAACTGATAGAGAATTTATCAACTAATTGTAGCTCAGCTAAAGGTAAAAGATATTTTGTTATCATTGTTGTTGTATTCACTTAGACTAACTTAGATATAACTTAACAATATATATATAGGTATGCTTGAAAAGCTATCTAGTGCTTTGTGATCACTATGATGCTGACCAGATATTAGGTTGCAGGACTGTTTCTGATTATCATAAAGTCCCTGGTTCTAGGAGTCTAACTTAATGACACTAGCAATCATCTGATAGCAAGGAAGCCATCGGAAACTCTTTGAAATATGATTGTAGAAGAAAAAGAGATCCAGGGAGCTGTGGTATTATTGATCACACTAAGCTTACATAACCTGAAAATAACTATATGTGATTTTGATAACATATGAAAAGTGATTTTGAAACAATCAATCAATATTCATTAAGCATATATTAGATGTCAGTCTTAGCTAAGCACTACAGTTAAAATGAAAAATACAACAAACAAAAAACAAAGGGAAAACTCCCAATTTTCAAGGAGTTTGCATTCTATTTTTATTCTTGTTGTTCAGTCATATCCAACTCTTTGTGAACCCATTTGGGGTTTTCTTGGCAAAGATACTAGAATTATTTACTGTTTCCTTCTCTAACTTATTTTACAGATAAGGAACAAATGCAAATAGGATTAAATGACTTGCTCTGGGTCACACAGCTAGTAAGTGTCTAAGATTATATTTGAATTCATAAAGACGAATCTTCCTGATCCTAAACTCAATGCTCTACTAACTCTTCTATCTAGTCGGTTAAGTGACTTGCCCAGGGTCACAAAGCTAGTAAATGACTGAAGTCAAATTTGAACTTAGTAGCTTCCTGACTCCAGACCTAGGAGTCTATCCACCATGCACCTAGCTACCTCAATGTAGATTTGGGAAAGGACATTTGTAAGAAGATGACTGAGTCTTAAAGAAAACTAAGAATTCTCAGAGGTGGAGGTAAGGAAGGAGCACATTCCAAGGATGAAGAGTGGGACAAAGTGGGGGGGGGCAGCCAGTGCAAAATCATTGATATGGAGAATACAATATTCCAAGTGACAAAAAAGAAAGTAGTATGGCTGATCTGTAGGGTGCATAGAAGGAATTAATGTGTAATAAGATGGAAACCACAAATAATGTGTAAGAACACTAATAAACACTAAATCAGATTTTTGGTGCTGATTACCACACTCCTCACTGTTTCCTACAGAAATTCTAAGTAACTTTTACCGAAGCCTGAAAGATATGCTATCCCCACCCCATGACACATGACATTTAGATTCAGGATCAAAGATTTCCCTTAAAAAGGATCAAAATGTTTCCACTGAAGGCTTGTTTGTTTCTGTTGGTTTTGGGGGGGGACAAGGCAATGGGGTTATGTGACCTGCCCAAGGAAACACAGCTAGGTAATTATTAAGTATCTGAGACACTTAAGATTTGAACTCAGGTCCTCCTGACTTCAGGGCCAGTGTTCTATCCATTGTGACACCTATACCCATGCTTGCTGGTTTCAAGGACCAGATCCTTTCCAAATCTAAAAGTTTGTGATTATTCCCTATAATTTGGACTCCCCCCCCCAAAAAAAAACTTATTTGGAACCTAGATAACCTGAAACCTTCTTAAGGATGCTTAAGGCATCCATTTGCTCAATGTACTATCATAGAAATTTGAATCTCCCTGAGAAACTGAAATTTAGTGGCAAGCAGATCTATACTGATCTGGTTCCAGTAGGAAAGAATGCTTATAGACATTCTATGGCTACATTAATATCTCAAAGAGTCTAAGGACATTCAGAGACTTATATCTCAACAATTCCACCTCCCTCAGTAGGGACAGTTCAATCAGAATCACATGACCTCTATTCTATACAAGTTTTTCATATTCTGACAAATCGATTTCTGTACCAAGTCAGCCTGGACCATTACTCTTCAACCATATTACCTACAAATGTGCAGATCATTGAACACATCTGTGACTCATTGTTGATTATCTCACACCATGGGCTACTCCTTTCAAAGATTCCCATTTAATTCACACACCATTTTTTCTAGTTTCTTAATATATGAGTAAACATTACATTTCCTAGTATATATTATATTTCTTAAAACAAGTTACTTATACCTTACACAATTTTTTTAGCCTAACCAATAGACTTAGTAATCTAGGTCAAAATGTTGTTGTGGATAATAACCACTTGGATGAGGTAAACCCTAAGGAGACTGAAGTCAGGCATCTATCTTGATTTGAGGACTGACTTTATTTGGTCTTAATCTGTATTTGGCCAGAGATCATTGAATTCAGAAGTTTAGTTTTAGATAGTTTCCAAAAGAAAGAATTTGAATGAACCTTTTTTACTTGATTATTTTAATTTTTACATTAAAATAATTTCTGAATAAATGTTCCTATCACCTGCTTTTCTACCAGAAAACCCTTTGTTTTGCAAATAAAAATGTCTGTCAAATCAATCCTATTGAAAGTCCTATGCCTACACCAAATGTATGACCCTATCTAATCTAGGAGAATAGGATGTTTCAAACAAATCCTATCCTCATTACTTTTTAGATTCTTTATTCAAAGAAACCAAAGGAATACTGAGGAGACTTGGAGAGAGAAAATACTTTTTATTGTATAGCCATGGTGCAGAAGATTGGAAGGTAAACTCCACACATCTATTTCAATCTTCATAGCCCAAGTTTGCTTATCACTTTCCCAAGTTCCTAGTCCACTTCTCTCCTTTGTCCAATATGCTCCACGTCTGCTTGTCCACCCTCTGTCATAACCTTCCATTCGCTCTGCTCAGCTCTGCTATCCACAAGTAAGCATGGTCTAACCATAACACAGTGCCACTGCATAGTCTGCCCCCTAGCCTGGACAGTTATGGGTATCTAGAACAATCTGGCATCATGTCAAATCTAAAATTTATGTGAGTATCATCAACTATAAACAAAGGATTTAACTACTTCCATGCCCAAATAAGGACTGAACATCTGGCCTTGATTACGTAACTATAATCTCCTAATATGGGCCTTTTCCAGTCAGGCTGCACTACTTTATAAAGGGAGATTTGTATTTCAATTCTAGCCAAATGGTTTACCTTATACCCTAGTAATAAAGAGGAAAGTTGGAAATATCTTAACAAAATCATTCACTTAAAGTAATGAATAAGAGGCTATGCTTTCTTTATTAGGCTAACCAGGCGAGCACATATCTCCATCAGGCATTTGAATCTGGATAACTGATAGAAGTGATAACTATGGGGAAAAGAAGCACTGGTGGGGCATAAGAGTTATAGCATAGGGGCGGCTAGGTGGTGCAGTGAATAGAGCACCGGCCTTGGAGTCAGGAGTACCTGGGTTCAATTCCAGCCTCAGACACTTAATAATTACCTAGCTATGAGTTCTCAATTTGTCAATGCTTATGGGGATTGTGATTAAAAACTCCAAGATTTTGCATGTACTTATATTTATTCTTGAATAGTTCATTTTCACAATTTCTTAAAGTTCAGTAATATTTTAGCCATTCTCTAATTGATAGATATCTGCTTTTTTTCCTAGTTAGTTTGCTTTGTATATTTTAATATGTGTGAGCACAACTATGTGTGTGTATCTATTTATATCTCTATCTTTTGAATCTTTCTGTCAGTCTTTGAACTCTTCGTTACATTCCTATTTGTATGACCTGTAGGTCAAAGTATATAGACTTATACTCTACATGACTATTTTAGATTATTAAGAAAACACATGGGGGTTAGCACCCTGAAAAATTTAGTTCAGATTCTAAAGATGCTGTAATAGTCATTTAGTCCATATGTGAATATGAATTTTCCTTAGTCACAGTTATGGAACTTTACTAGATGTAAAGTCTGAATGGAGAATTTGGATGTAGCTGGTTATCCAAGATTGTTTATACTTTTATGATACTTATGTAACTATCAAAGGTGGCATAATGCCATCTTTGTTCTATGCTCCTATAAATGTCCAGGCTAGGAGGTGAACCTATCTGGAAAGCAGAAAAGAGAAGAAAGCTAACAAGCAGGACAAGAGGGAGAAGCAGACTAGGAACCTGAGGAACTGATAAACTTGTGAGTGGATATGCATATATATATATTTTATATGTATATTTGTGTGTGTATATGTGTGTGTGTGTGTGTGTGTATTTGACCCTTTACCTGTCCTGCTTCCAGCAACCTGTAGTATATAAATCTCCTCCAGACAGCACTCCATTGACCTCACCAAATTAAAGAACCTGTAGTCAGGAGAAGAGAAAAAAAACCTCCACAGCTTCTGTCCTACAACTGGTGGACCTGGCAGGATATGTCTGAGGTCAAATCCTTCTGACTCACAATTGGCAATGAGTATGAGATTTGTTTGGGGAGCAACTGTTCCTTCAGATACTTAAGTGTAATCCTAGGATCTCAGAATCAATCTCAATATGAATTTTTCACATAAATCACAAATGAAAATAAAATTTGAGAATTGGCCTAAAATGTAATGTTTCTTACTCCCAACATGACTCCAGTTCGGCATGTAGATAGTAACCTTCAATTATCACAGCAACTCCCACAACAATCATTTAACAAATAATTCAGCATGATTAAGTCTTCCATCTTTTTTCCCCTTACAGTAAATATTTTACTTTGTATCACTGTATAGGAATGAGATTTGAAACATGACTAAGTGTTACCTTCTATTTAATTATGCAAAATACTATCTTTTATATTTCTGAAGTTTTTATTACAGTATCTTAGTATGACTATGGTACATTTAAAAGGCATTCTTCCTAAACTAATATTTAGTCATTTACAATATTCCAATCTTTGAATCTCAAAATGTGCACCAGACTGCTTCAGCATATACATAAGTGTCTCCTTGACCTCCCAGCCACTCATGCCTTCTATACATCCTTCTTGGTATTCTCTCTTTATAATTCCCAGAGCAAAAGCTAAACAAAGAATAGACAATAATAGCAGTAACAGACCAAAGAGTGGAATCAGTTGAAATACAGTAAAAACCAATGTCTCAGTATTCAAAAATGCATGCCATCCAGAATGGATCTTTTCATTGAACATTTGTCCTATCTTAGGGGTTTTTTCCTGATTTCCTCTTCACAAGTGTTAGTTTGATGTCTTGTAGAGGATAATATGTACTGAGCTATCAAGCTCAACAGCATCCGCAGAATATGTTCTCATTTTTATAATTTTTAATTATTTTGTCTTTAACTTTTGCTCCAGCCAACTAATGTTCAGAAAACATGCAACTACTTAACACAAAAAACACACATCATAGCTATTCATTATCTGTTACTTAAAATAGTCATTTTCATGTGTTGCAATGATTAGCATTTATTATGTCCAACACTATTGAATACTTCAAGAACATATAAACGGTACTTTGATGCAAGAATTCTAAGTGATACCTAAATCTTTGACCTTTTTCAGTTCTTAATTGTGATCATATTTTTCAGCATTCTTCCTTTTGTTCATTTTTAAAATGAAGTAGCCAAGTTAACTGACTTGGTTTGAAGGACCTTACTGAGCTCATCATAAGCACAAAATTTTCATTCTGTGCAAAAGATTTTAGTAAATGAACTACAGATATCTTTTCTTATTCTTTTTTTGACAAATGTATGTTAAGTTTATCAAGTCAAATAATGCTTTTTTTCTTGTCCTAGAAACAAGATGGAATGTTATGTTTACAACTCAAGGGAGCCAACTTCACATATGCCTGAAATTTTCTTATGTTTTATAGTTTGTTTTTCGAGAGAATGTAAATCAAAATGTAACTTGTTTTCTCCATGAGTATCTAGCTTGCTGATCATTAGAAAAGGATATCACATTTAAAGTAACAACTAATCAACAAGCTAAATTAATGTTTATAGAAGATCTAAACCTATGTCCTTTTTTTAAGCTGTCATCATCAAAATAAAAGTGGGGTTTCATAGGATGAAGGATCTTGTTTTGTTTCATAGGATGACACGGTCAAAGAATTCATCACTGGGCATCCAACATATATTAATGAGTTTCTTCATGCTAAGATTTGTCCCTGGTGAACACATTCTGGCATTGTGATCCTGATTTAATCCTGTATAGCTTGGTGGAATTTACTAGAATTTATTTTCCAATAACATAGCTTTTTTTGCAAGGTAATTATTAAGTGTCTGAGGCTGGATTTGAATTCAGGTATGCCTGATTCCAGGGCTGGTGCTCTATCCACTGTGCTACCTACATGCCCCTGATATAACTTTTTTAAAAAATCCAATGTCACTTCTCAGTTAAGCACAATTATATGAATCTAGACTTTTTTTCTTTTGGATTTGAAAACTATATTTTTGTAGTTTCTATTATTTGTGGGTAGTAAGGTACATAATTTCATTTCTTTATGTGAAAATATGCATCTTATTTAAAACTACCAATCATTATACTTTTTATTAAAACTATGAGGAATAAAATAGCAAAAAAGAACTTTCTCCATGAATTTTTTTATGATTCTCATCCTTTTCACCTGCCCACTCCATTTCATATGATCTTTCCTTTCCTGACCTATGTGTAAAACAAATATTTTTTCTAAGGCGCTTGCCATAATATCCTATGCATTACAACTATTATAAAATTATAGTAAATGTGTATTATGTTTCATATTCTTCCTTAGCACACTACAAATTCAATAACATAAGATACCATGTCAATTATTTTTATAACTCCAGTAGTAGGTAGAGGCAAGTGGTTAGAACACTAATTCTTGAGTTAAGAAGATCTGAGTTGAAATTTGGCCTCAGGCACTTCCTACCAGCTCTATGTTTCTGGGCAAGTCAACTAGCCACTGTCTACCTCAGATTCCATAACTGCGGGATAAGTATAATATGGCATAATGTTTGAGAAACAAATAGGGTGATATTAGTGGGGTGCTTAACAGTCCTGAAACATAAACACTCAATAAATGCTTGCTTATTCCCATCAATGCCTAGCACTGTGTTTTGCCTATAATACAAGCTTGATAAATGATTGTTGAATGAATGAAAATGGTTGTCTCAAGAGAGACCAATAAGATCTTAAAATGCCACAAAAGAGAGGCATCTAGTTGATGCAGTGGATAGAGCATCGTTCCAGGAGTCAGGAGGACCCGAGTTCACATTTGTTCTCAGACACTTAATAATTGCCTAACTATGTGACCTTGAGCAAGTCACTTAACCTCATTACCTTAAATAAATCAAATTTTTAAATGCCATAAAAGAGTGAATTTTCTCTACTAGAAATAAGCAAAATCAATCTACTACAGAAATCTTGCCATGTCATTATCTAATACTATTTTACATTCAAGTGTGAATGTAATGATCCTAATGTAATGCCATTCCTATAAAACTATTGGAAGAAGGGTGGGACAGAATGGAAGGGATTATGGGGCAGAATACACTGTGGATGGATGGCAGTGGAGGCTCAAAGGAAAGAAGGGGTTTGAGGAGAATCAATCCCTGGAAGAGGCTCATCATAGAGAAAGAACTTTAGAGGTGGGATTGGATGAAGAAACAAGATCACAAAGGCTTGATGGAGGACCAGATGAAGTATAAATAAGGATCTCTGGAGGAGGACTTATGCCTTTCCAGATCAGTTCCCTGTTTCAAAGCCTGAATTGTCTCTGTCACTGTTCTATATAAAGGATATTAGATTTCAGTCTAAATAGCACTTTAGAGGTCTTCTGACTCAACTTCCCTATTTTTATAGATGAGGAAGCTGAGGCCAAAGAAATTAAGTGATTTGCTCAAGATTCTCTAGGTAGTAAATAAGATACTTAAAAAACAAATCATACCATAGAGGTGGTTAGGTGGTGCAGTGGATAAAGGACCGGCCCTGGAGTCAGGAGTACCTGGGTTCAAATCCAGTCTCAGACACTTGATAATTACCTAGCTGTGTGGCTTTGGGCAAGCCACTTAACCCCATTTGGCATGCAAAAACCTAAAAAAAGAAATCATATGGTCTTCCTTCAAATTCAATTATATTTCCTAGTACCATGGAAAGATACTGAAAAATAAGTCATCACAATAAACTGCATTCAGGGTTTGATATAAGCCATATTTACAGGAAAACTCTGGAGTAAATTTGGATTAATGCCACAATTTTATTTTCCAAAATATGAACATTTGTTCATGTTTACTCAATAGTACTTACCCTGAGCTGCTTACATAGTAAGCATTCAGTAAATATTTAGTGAATTGAATTCCAAAGGAAAGAAGTGAACCTTTGAAAAATAATCATTTTCAAAAAAGTTTAAGGATAGTAGGTCTTTGCTTTTTAGTTTTCTTAGCATAAGTCATAAGATCATAGATTTAGAATAAGGAAGGAAAATTTCAGAAGTCATTTTATCGATGAAGGAATTTAATCCCAGTGAAATAAAATAATTTTCTCAAATTAACAGAACTGGAATTCAAACCCAAGTTGCCTGACTTCAAAAATGGTATTTACTGAATAACACTGCCTAATGAAACAATGGAAAGAATAATAATAAAAAGATTAACTTTTTTTTTTAGATTTTTCAAGGCAGTGGGGTTAAGTGGCTTGGCCAAGGCCACACAGCTAGGTAATTATCAAGTGTCTGAGGCTGGATTTGAACTCAGGTACTCCTGACTCCAAGGCCAGTGCTCTATCCAATGCGCCACCTAGCCACCCCCTCCTAACTTTCTTTTTAAGTCAAATTAGAACAAGGAAGTATTTGATTAATATGTGAATTCCTTAGAAGAATCCATTATGAAATGCTTTTTCAATGTGGTGGACATAGCAAAATTCTTTCCCTCATTTCTGCTGCTATTAGATTTTCCCCTCCTTCTTCTTACTCATTCCCCTCAGGCAAACTTCTGGGACTATGCAGTCAAAACTAGCTTCCAGGTACTAAGAACATGAAGATGAACTCCACAGCAGGATTTGCAATACAGAACCACAAGCAGCAAGAGGACAAAGAGGCTAATTCCCCTTCACAACAGCCACTGGCTGTCCTAATTCCAACTTTACTGATTATATGCCTAGCCTTTAGAATTGAAAAAATATTGAATGTTGGAGCTCGATAGAACCTTAAAGATCAAGTCCAGCTCTTTCCTTTGACTAGTGAGGAAATTAGGGAGAAGTAATGAAGTTCAAAACATCAAAGTACTGGTTAAGTAAGGGTTAAGGATTGATCCCAATTCTCCTGAGTACTTAGATAATATTTTTTTCTTTTTATAAGATGTTATTTCTATAAAAATGTCAAGAATAGCACCAGTCTTTGGTTTTCTTAAGAAATGAAAGTAAAGGGTACCTCAGTTCTTTGGGGAAAAGATGTACCATCTAAGATCAATGGACAATTTTCTTTCCTCACTTAGTATAAACAGAGTAGGGAGAAGGAAGGACAATATTGGGTCTTTATCTACTGTTGATTCTTTCTTTGTTTTGAAGAGAAGAGAAAAAGGAGAGGAAGGGACAAAGGAAACAAGAAGAAAAAGGAAGAGAAAGAAAAAAGGAAAGAGAAGAATGGAAAAGATCAGAAAAGAGGGGAAGAATAGAGAACAAGCAATTTGAGAAAACACAATAAGAGTATGCTCTCAACTAGACTGTGTCTTTTCACAATAGAACAAAGAAGAAGGAATTACCTGTAAGTGAACATAATATATTTGTTGAGATCTTTCTGTTTTTAAATTCCAGGTTGAGTTAGAGAGTCTCTGAATTCTCCTTTAGCTGAAATTATATCAGTCTATGATCCTTATAATTTCCTATATCCTGTGCCTCCTAACTTGACAGCATCCTTTCAGATCCCATTTAGTAACTTTCTGGGAGAATTATTACTGAGTATGCAAAGAAAGCAATAATAGAGAATTTAACCCAAGATTTTCATGTAGCTTAAATAAAGAAGCACTGGTTTAGAATATCTGATCTATTTCTTAATTATTGTATTATGATTAGTAATACCTTGAAACTATGTTCTTTTATGAAAAAATAATTATAGTTATTCTTTGAAGAATTTGATAAGAAATACCATTCAATTAGATTCTCTGGATATATTTTTGAAACATCTTCAACTGAACTCATCAGATCTCGTACAATGACAGGGAGATATATGTCAATATGTATAAAATATATCAGAAGATTGAATTGTTCTTTAAATTATTTTTCTCTCAAATCTACAGCAATTTTTGAAAGAGTAAATGGTGAAAAATAACCTATTTTTTTAATAAATCAAGATTAGTCTCTTTGTCTTGGCTCTCTAATATTCAATTAAACATAATATGAGCACTAAGATAAGCAGGTTCATTTCACTGTGCTATACCAACAAAAAGCCAGAAGTAATGAGAAAAATCACAGATCTAATATATATATATATATATATATATATATATATATATATATATATATGTATGTATGTACATATCAGAAACTATCTAGTCTTGTTCAAAATGGAATAGAAATCTCCTTCACAGATTGCCATACAGTGGTTACTCAGTATTTTGGCGAACTTATACTCCTAGACTCTATCTTTTCACAATGGAACAAAGAAGATGGAATCACCTTTAAGTGATCATAATATATGTTATTAAGAAGGCCTTTTTGTTTTTAAATTCCATGTTGGCAGTGACTGAGATTCTCAGATAATTCTTGTTGATAGGATATTTTTCCTTACATCAAACATTCATTACAGTTCTGACAATATTTTGTGTGTTCATGTTCACTTTCTCTGCCATTTTGACTGTACACATTTCTAGCCACTACAATTTGACTCCATTCATATATATTTTGCCATATATTACCTGACTCTTCCCCTCTTCTCCCTTATAGGGTCCCAGTTCCAAAGTATGCTTCCTAACTTGAAATATATCTCACAGAACTGGCTGTTATTTTTTAAGTTCATAGTATTTGAGTGAAATACATATTGAAGAGAATACCAAATGATCAGCTAACTGATCCGGTAAGACATTTTGTCAGTGTTTGAAATATCTTGATGAACAAGTTGCAGAGCCAAAATGAGAACAGGACAACCTAAGAAAAGGAGAGATTTCCTTCCCAGGGTCCCAGATTTCCTTCCCATCACCTTCCCCATGCCTTAACACAAAAATCTCCAGTTTCAGCTCAGATAAATGGATGTTCTTGCTCCCTGCTATTGGCACTACAGGAGATAGTATTTGCCAGATAGTATTTGTATTCATGTGTATCCTGGCACAGATCACCTAAATTCCCTTTACTTCCCCAAATCTTTAGCTCTAGCTTCCCAATTCCAAAAGCCTTCCTAACCTTCAATGAATGATAACATAAGGTAAATTAACAATGGGGTGGGGAGGGAAGGAGAATTACATTTTATTGACAAAAATCAGGCTCAATTTTTTAGTTAGACCTCATTTTTGAACAAAAACCAGTGTTCTTCTGAAGGTTAATAAAAAGACATAAGTCTCTTTCCAGGAATCAAACCCATTGTCAAAGAGCATTATTCAGAATATAAAAAAAGAGCTGTTGACTATTAAGTCAATTCTAAATGAAGGTTAAATTTGTTTCAAATGGGGAAACTGAAAGTAAATTACTTCCCAAGGAAATGAAGTTATAAAGGATAGCATTCCTTGCATATGCAAATATGTCTTCATTCTAGTGTCTTCTTGTTTGTTTTTAAATTATGTAATAAATGCATTAAACACTTGATTTATGACTGATTCAATCAATATAACATCCACTACACATCTCCTGTGTGAAAAGTACTCTATTCAATGATACATAGTGAGTGTAAATAAGACAAAACCCATACATTTTTTGAATCTTACAGTTTGATAGAGGGATGTGACTCATGGACAAGTAACTATCCTTCAGAATAATCCATGACATATGCCTCTGACAAATAAAACAAAGGTTGTTTTCTAAGGTCCAACTATCATTATCAGTGATGTAGGTGAGTCTGTGAAGGTTTCATGGGAAAGATGCCAAGTCAGTTGTGCTTTAAATACTGGGCAAAGGAAGTTAAAAAGAAAATCCAAAAAAAATGAAGATATTATAGGCATGGGGATAAGCATTGCAAAAAAAGCATGAGGTTGGGAAAGTGAGGGACTTTTTTGAGAAAAAATAAATAGTTCAATTTTCCTGGAGAATAAGAACATTAAGGTAAATTGTTTGAGTGACATTTGGAAAATTAGTAAATTTGCAGTTTGTGGAATTCCTTGAGTTGCAGGCATAGGTGTTTGAATTTTAATCAAAAAGTAATAAAGAACCATTGAAGGCTTTTGAATAGGGGAATTATATGCCCATAATTATGTAAAAATACAATATTTTTTAAATATTTTTTAAATGTTTAAAAAAGAAAAAATGAATTTGGCTTGGGACAAGTTAAGTTTAAGATACCAATAAAACATCTGGATAGAGATTATCTAAATAAATACAAATATTTAAAAATACAAATATTTTTTAAATGTTTAAAAAAGAAAAAAATGAATTTGGTTTGGGACAAGTTAAGTTTAAGATCCTAGTAAAACATCTGGATAGAGATTCTCAACATTCTTGATTGGGACTTTAACCTGGATAGTTCATTAGATTGTTTTCAAAGAATTGTTATATTTGGTCAATGGTACTCTTGACAATTATACTGAACTATTTACGAATAACTGCACTTGCTTGTCATGGATCATCTTAGAGCTGGGAAATAACAACTGGACCAAATGTGACTTGTCCTTTCTTCAGTAAATCCAGACCACACTCTACCTCAGTATTGCTTAGGTTTTTTTCTAGCAACAAGAGCCACAGCACCTGCTGCTTTGGAAGACATTTCTTTTTTTTTTTTTTTGGAAAATCAAAGTTTTTTTTATTAAAACAATAGTATGGTTTTGTTCCAGGTGGTTTCTAGTATGCCCCTGCACACAAGCATAAGAATGTGTATCTTAGTAATTTTCTTAAGATAACCATTCATTAAATACTCAGTCATAAGGATAGAGATAATGATTATATTTCAATGGTCTAGGGAACTCCTTTGAGTGAAAACTCCACCTATAAATGGAAACTATATGGTTATCTTAAAATACAACTTTTTCTTCTCTTTGAGTGTTATTAGAGAGTTGCTCAGGGCCCTGAAGGATTAAATGACTTTCTTTGGATCACATAGCATTGGGAGACAGATTAGCTATACCACAATGTTAAAAAAAAATTGTCAGGGTAGTTAGGTGGCACAGTGGATAGAGCACCAGCCCTGGAGTCAGGAGTACCTGGGTTCAAATCTGACCTCTGACAATTAATAATTACCTTTGGAAGACCTTTCAACTTCAGAGGCACTGCTAAAAATTCCTGCAACCTTGGAAGATTCATAAGCTGCAGAGTTAGCAAGAAGGAAATTATTAATGCTCCCATCTAAACTCAAAATTCCATTCTGCTTAGACTAAAAGAGTAAATTAACCTTTTCCTAAAACAGTATTCATCATGAATAAAGCATTCTTCATGAATATTGTATATTTGACAAACTATTTCAAAGGCTCTGTTCTCATGTTTCTGTTATTTGTAACTGATTGTTTGATCTGGTTTATTGAGATTTTCTTGTCTACTGACATAATTTACTGCACCATTAAAAAATTTTGCTATATCTATAGGTAGTATATTCAAGCAGCAACAGTTATAGTAAACTGAAGAAGCAGCCTGATGTGATTATTAGAGAACTCAGGAATTTCTATTTTCTACTCATGCTCCTAATACATACTAGTTGTCTGACCCAAGCTACTTTTCAACATGCATTAGTGCAGGGAGTTTTTAAATCAGAATTTCTACGAAATCACAGATATAGACCATCCTTTTTCCCATTAAAATTAAAAAGAAAAATTAAAAACTGAAGACAAAAGAGAAGTAATGTTTTATTCAGTTATTCAGAAGGTGTTGTTATTGTCATTTCAGCCCTGTCTGATTATTCATGATCCTATTGGGGTTTGCTTGGCCAAGATACTGGAGTGGTTTGCCATTTCCTTCTCCAGCTTATTTTACAAATGGAGAACTGAGATAAATGAGTTAAATGATTTATCCAGGGTTATAGGGCTGGTATTTGAGGACAGGTTTAACTTAGGAAGATGTCTTCTTGATTTTAGGCCTGGTACTTTCTCAACTGTGCCCACTCTGGGTTTCTTTTATCCTCCCACCTGCCCCAATTCTGTCCATTAGATGTTGTCAAGACACAAAAGTAAAATGAAACCAACCAAAATAAATATTTAGAAAGAGAAATAATCAAGATTGTTATTTTCAGTGTTTCTCTATAAAGAATCAAGTAAACATTTTTATTTCTCTTCTCACAATTCAAATGCGAGGGTGAGTAGTACTCCTTCATGATTCTATTCTTTTACTGGAAACAAAGACAGTTTCAATATTTAGGTAGGTTTTTTCCACTTGATGCTCCTTAATTACAAAAAAGAAAAATATATATTATATTTTAATATATATATGCATTTTAATATCATTATACACACACACACACACATATATATATATATATATATATATATATATATATGTCTTTTAAAGGGTTAGATTCTGCATCTTTTTGGCAGAAAAAAAAATTCACATTCATTTTGACTGTGGCTGCACAGAGATTTCTTTCACTAAATGCTACAGGACCAAATGCACAAATGATTACTAGGACAGAAGTTTCCTCTTCTGGGAGGTCAGCAAAACCTTAGAGAGCATTCAGCTGAATCATGCATGATTCTATGACACTGGGAAAGCTAATAAAAAATCTTCAATCTATCTCCTAAGCTTTCTATGATTTGCTTTTATAGCTAGGTCCAGAGTAGTGTAAATAATTAATCCCCTGAAGCCGTTGTATTATTCAAATTTGTACTGCATATCTCCATTGGGCTGGAACCAATTACTGTAGATCTTCATTTTGTAAGTTCTATATTTGTGAGTTTGCCTACTCACTGAATGTATTTGTAAGCCCAAAATCAATATTGCTGTACTTTTCCAGTCATTTATAGACATGCACAGAACTGTGAAAAATTTGAGGCACAGGTCATACACATTGCCATCTAAAGTCTAATAAGGCATAGATAGTTCTGCCTTCTTGTTTTAGCTCTCATACTGTAAGCAAGTATCCTTTTCATGGTGTATTTAATGCCACATTTCTTACATTTTTGTGCTTTCTGTTGATAATTTTACCATTTATAATGGCCTCCAAGCAAATACTGAAGTGCTGTCCAGGATTGTGATGTGTTTTACTAAGAAAACCTATGTGCTAGATAAACTTTGTTCAGGCTTGAATTATGGTGGTGTTGGCTTTGAGTTCAATGTTAATGAATCAGCAATATGGTTGATTACAGAAAAAGAAAAAAGGAAATTAACAGATCTGTGTGGGCCACTGCTCTGGAAAATGTTAAAGTAAATGTGATCAGAGACTCACAGAAACCTAATGCCATGTTTCCCCTGGGAGCAATGGTTCAGTATGGAATAATTCAGCAGTTGAGGCAACTATATGGAGCATAACTACCATGAATAATGACAATGGACTATATCATTTTTTATATTAATACAAGCTTTGGCAATGTCAAATACATGTGACCAATTCAGAGGGATTCATTTAAGGTTTAGATGACTTTGGATTATATTTTCATATATGTATAGATTGATTTTAGTTTTAAATCCATTGTATATATTCATGTATTCATACAATTAATAGATATTTAACATCTACAGGGTTAAAAATCATCATTATGAATGTATTGGAAAAAAGATTGATTTTATCCATTACTATTATTTATACTTCAAAAATTAATTTTTCAGAAGATGAATTAGTACCATACTTATGGAGACATTAGAAATAACTTTAATACATAATCTTCATTCCTTGAACTAGGATTTAATATAGAAATAAGATTACTATTTTCCATAGGAAAGATTTCATTGTTGGCCCTTCTTCTAGCTCTGTACCTATATCAATGGACTAGTAAGATTATTTTTATCCTAATTTTCATCCCCAAATTCTTCTGTTATCCTTGATTTTTAACAGAATTTCTTTTACTACATATCTGAAGTAAGTTTGGAAAATCCATGTTATTAAAGATTTTAATAAAATTGATGTTTTATAGTACTATCCAAATGTTATTTCTTGTCCCTTCTGATCTTTCCAAGCAGAAGAAGATTGTATAATGAAATATGGCACTGCCATAGGTTGAATCTAAGCTTTTGGGGAACATGAAAAAACCTGTCACTTGCAATTTTGATCAGGAAGGTTTTTTTTTACTTCTTTGTACCCATCAGACATCATTTACTAGCCCTTATTATTCTCAGAACATTACCTTGTGGTTGAGAATGTGAAATTTAAAATTACTCCAAAGAGACAATAAAGAACTACCATTTCAAAAGGACAGAACAATTCTTCAAGAACAAAGTAGAATGTGTTTCTCAAAGAAAGTTATCTTTTCATAGCTTTCTATTTCCTTTAACAGTGAAAAACAACCAGGACAGGTTTAGCATGTTACTACATCTTCCTTGGAAAAGCTAGTTCTTGTTTTAGTTATCAGAAAGACCTTAGAAAGGCCTCGACTAAGGAGATGAGAAAAACAAGAATTCTCTTCATGACCAGTATTGAATCAAAGTTATTTGGGCCTCAAAGTCAAAGTTATAGTATGTACAGCATATCATCGTATAGTATAGTATAGTATAGTATAGTATAGTATAGTATAGTATAGTATAGTATAGTATAGTATAGTATAGTATAGCAGAGCATAGCATAGTACAGTATAGTATGGATGTATAAATGTATAGTATAGATGGTTTTTATTATCAGAGGATACTTTTATTCAAGAGAATTATATTTTAAAATTTAAAGGTTCCTTCAGTTCTATCAAATATGATAAAAAGAGATATAGATCTTGTAATACTTAAATCTTTAAGATTAATTTATAGATAAATTAATTTGGTGTTCTCAAGAAGGAAAAAGCCTACATTGCCTAGATGAAATGGAGAAATCTGAAAGAAGGAAAGAGAAAAATGGAAAGAAGCGACCTGAACTCATCACCTTTTAAAACATGTGTAGAAAATAATTGAAATTCATAGATTATCTTACTCAAACTGTCATATATATTTAAAATCAAGATGTCAGCTTGTTCTTTTCATGGGAAAAATTAAAAGACACATGAGATCATATGAGCATTTTTTCCAGAGGGTATCTTGAGTTATGAATATAAAATGCCAATGAGTTTAGCCAATTTTTCTTATGACTCATATCTTGTTGTATATCAGCTCACAGAGTTATCAAACATTTGGCAAAACTATAGAAGCATGAATTGTGATAGGGAGGGAGGCAGAGTAGTGAGGGGAAGAAAATCACACATTGTATCACTGTCCATGTTTTCCCACAGAAATCTTAGGGTTAGATGAGATCAAATGTCACCCAAGCCACCTAGCAGTTCCTAAAACAAGAAATATCTTCAAAATGGGAGCAGACTTGAACAATTCTTTATCAGACTTGAACAACCCTGTCTTTTAATATATTTCTTACCTTCTGCATAACAGAGAGAAAATCCTATAAACCTTTACTTGATTTTAAACATGAAACTTCCCTTGGTGGCTTAGGGTCCTATTTCATCCTGGGTAAATTTAAGTAGTTGACACATTAGCTGTTCTGTTGTCCATGAGATCATGAATAGCCTCACTAAATTGCAAAGACAGATTGTTTTACCTTTTGAAGACACCATCAAAATAGAGTAATAAGGGGGTAAATAGCACAATGGCCACAGCAACAGTAATTGAAGAATTTTTGAGAATAATGAGGGAATCAAGGAAAGAAAACTTAGAGGATTAGAAGACATAAATAATGAGTTGTGGAATGCATATATTTAAGTACAAGAAATTCAGATAGATTGATTGATGACAGATAGAATTAAAATATAAAGTTCACACACATATAGATATAAAGGACCTCGAAAAGTGATTGATGATAAGAGATTTTTTGGGGAATGTAATTTCCTCCTGCTCCCATTTGGCCAAGAAGAGGATGGAAAAAATTGTATTTCACAAGATATTTTACCATCATTCACTTGCTGGGAGGGGCAATATTTAGGGTATACTGAAAGCATTACTATACACACACACACACACACACACACACACACACCACACACATACATACATGTCTCACAAATCTAATTAAGAAGAAAAGATTAACTTAGAAAAGAAACAAAAGAAGGGAGTATATGCTTAAGTTCTAAAATTATTTTAATCTTTTTATCAACTTAACTAAAGACATAGTTGTCACATTGATTAAATTGGCAGATGGCAAAAGGAAGAGGGATAAGAATTAGAATCCTAAGAATTAGAATCCAAAAAGGTCCTAACAGGTAAGAATAATAAGCTGAATCTTCCATGAGGAAATTTTAAAGAGATAAATTAAAATCCTATAATAAGTTAAAGAGATAAAATTATAAATATAAGAAAGGGGAGGAATCATTCCCCAATTGATAAATGGACAAAAGATTTGAACAGACAGTTTTCAGATGAAGACATTAAAGCCATATACAATTATATGAAAAGTGCTCCAAATCATTACTGATTTAGAGAAATAAAAAAATAAAAATAAGTATGAGGTTCCACCTCACACCTATCAGATTGGCTAAAAGGACACAAAAGGAAAATGATCAATGTTAGAGAGGTTGTGAGAGGATTGGGACATTGATGCCTTGCTGGTGGAGTTGTGAATGCATCCAGCCTTTCTGGAGAGCAATATGGAATTATACCCAAAGAGCAATATAACTGCTCATACCTTTTGACCCAGCAATTCCAATACTAGGTTTATATCCAAAAGAAATCATAAAAAATGGGAAAGGTCTCACATACTCCAAAATATTCATAGCAGTTCTTTTTGTAGTGGCAAAGAAGTAGAAATTGAAGGGATGCCCATCAGTTGAGGAATGGCTAAATAAGTTATGGCATATGAATGTTATGGAATACTATTGTTCTAAAAGAAGCCAGGATTTGTCAGACTCTTAGAGAAGCATGGAAGGCATTCCAGGAACTGATGTTGAATGAAGGGAACAGAACCAAGAGAACATTCTACACATTAACAACAACAACATTGTGAGTTGATCAACCTTGATGGAAGCAGCTCCTCTCAGCAGTTCAGAGAGCTGGAACAACTCTAGGAGATGGGCTATGGATGTCCCTATTCAGAGAAAAAAAACAAAACAAAACAAAATCCTACAGGATCTGAATGAACACCACGATCATTTAAAAAAATTTCTCGTGTATTTTTTTCTATCTTATGTATTTATTTCTTCCCCTTTAATCCTAATTCCTCATACTGAAAATGACTAATCTGTAAACATGTTAAATATAAATGCATATGCACAATATTCACCTGACTGTTCACAGATGCAGGGAAGAAGGTGTGAAGGAAAGGTGGAAGTTAATTATGTAACTTAAAAATATGCATATGTATGTGGATGAATGTTGAAAAACTTCTATAGCATGTAATTGGAAAAATAAAATAAAATATCAATTACAAAAAAAAAGAAAGGGGAGGCATACACTATTCAACAGGTCCCATAAAAGAGTTTTAATTAATTGTAAACACAACTTGAATGAATAGAATGATATAGTGGTCAACCTTAGAATAAAGACAATGTTCCTAGTTCTATTATTATCTGCCTTGGTCAGTTCACATCTTGAGGGCCACAATTAGTTCAAGAATACATTTAAGGAAAGACTGACAAATGGTAAAATATCCAGAAGAGGACAACAACCAGAGTATTAGGGGACTCAACTATATGAATGTCAGTTGAAAGACATAAGGATATTTAACTTGAAAAAAAGAGAAGGAAATGGAGTTCTAACAAGTATTTTGAAATTTCATGTGGAAGAACTCATTGAATTGGTTTTACTCCAAGGCAAATAACCTATGCTGGATGAAGAAAGAGTTAGTCTCAAATTAAAGGAACAATATCCTAACTATTATCTCTTGCCAAACATGGGATAGGCTGCCCTGGAAAGAGAATTCCCTTTCATTGGATGTCTACAGGCAAAGGTTGAATAACCATTGGTGGGGGGGGGTGGCAAAGGGACTATAAGTTTTATATATAATTTCTTCTCAAAAATGTGTTCCATTGGATGACTTCTTGAGTCCCTTCTAATTCAGATTCTCTGACAACTAAAATCTAGTCTTAATAGTAATTTTCATATTTTTTTCTCTTTCAGCAATGTTCTTTATAAGAGCTAACTGGACATGGAACATATGTTCACTTTGGACTTGAAACTAAAGTTAATTTATTAAAGTTGGGTAGAAAATCAGTGTGAAGATGTTCCAGCACAGAAAAAAAAAATATCAATTTAAGAGGAAGAAGGGACTTTAATTTGACATAACATTTCTGTAGAGGGAATTTATTGTTTAATGCCATCTAGATGACCCAGTGGGTAGAATAATTGGACCTGGAGTCAAGGGGATTACTCTTCTTGAGTTTAAATCTGACCTCAAACATTTGTTGTTATGGGAACCTGATTAATTCACTTAACCTTGCTTGCCTTAGTTTCTCCCTCTGAAAAAATGAGCTAGAGAAGTAAATGGCAAACTACTCTATCTTTATTAAGAAATTCCCAGCAAGGGACATAAAAAATCAGATACAACTGAAAAATGACTAAATAACAAGCTTTCATCCAGCCTAAGAAAATCTTTAGGGTGGAGGAGTAAAAGCTGTATATCTGGTTGATGGATTGCTCTAATTATGAGAAAGTATTTCCTTCCTTTGAGCCTAAATATGCAAGTTTGTAACTCTTATTGCTCCTAGCTCTGACCTGTAAACCCAAGTAGAACAAGTCTAATAACAATTCCCTTAAACAATCCTTCAAATGCTTAAAGACAGCTATTACCTTCGCTTAGGCCTAAGAGCTAAAAGAGACATTAGAAACCACTTCAAGACTAGTTCAGGCTTAAAAGTGAGATAATTTATTTCTGTCTGCTTCCCTTTCTAGTCTGCTCTTCTTTCTCCTCTTTTCCTATTTGTCCACTGAATGGACAACTGCAAAAATCTAATGAGTTTAAAAAGCATTTCCCATCTGCTTAGATTTGTCTCCCAAGCAAAGCAAATTACATTAATTTTTGTATTTGGGGGACATTACATCTTATAAAACCCCTATATTATTGTGAGCCTTATTCAAAGTCAGAAGCAGATTTTAATTCAAGAATTTTTCTAGCACTGATCATGTTCCTATTTAACCAGGATTGGATAAGGGTATTTTAATGACGCTAGGAATTAATCAGCTTTTAATTATGACTATTTTTATTTAACGAAATAGACTTCCTGAATTTGGGTTGTTAAACCTGAACCAGCCCTTGGCAAGGATTTTTTTGGCCCTGGTTAAAACAAACTAAAAATGGGGAACCCTTATCACTCATCACACTCCCTTAACGATCCAACCATTTGATTATTTTAACAAGTATAGAGTGAATTTATTCAATAAAAAAATGTTCAAAAAGAACTTTATTCCATTAGTTACCATAATCCTGTCATCTTCCTGAAATTGCTTTATTTCACTATACCCCAGTAATATGATTCTGGTGTTATGGCATAATTCTGTTATGATCTATTTCAGATCTCCATTTGTCTGAGGCAACACCTATTCAATAATTTAAGGATAAGTAAGAAATGAAGCAAAAAATGGCCTAATTTGTTTTCATAAAATAATCAATCTGGGAGAGGAAGATGCTCTGAGTTTCAGGTGAGCACAAATGCAATTATTATTTAACTTCCATCAAATTACAAAGACCTGGGTAAATTATAAGTTCATTATCACAGGAAACATATTAACTAAGTTGAAAGAGTTGTATTTTTTTCTTGAACATAACACGTTATGAGACAATCTGATAAATATTATGGTAGAGAGAATAGTAACTAGGTAGAGAGAATGACTTTGTAGACTTGGTGGAGAGAATAGTAACATTTATGAAATCAGTAATCTTTTGAAGAGTTGTATAGCCACAAATATAAAAAGCAACACTCAAATTAAAAGAAATATCTAAATATTTTCTCTTACTAAATCTCAGCTATTATCTACAGAAGTTTATACTAACTCTACTCTTTTTATGATAAGAGAAATTTTCTCATTTTTATTTTGGGAAATTCCCCAAATCTTCCCTGGTATCAGAGCTGAATAACAGGAGAAATAAAAGAGACCAGGGTTAAAGGGGAAATGGTTTCCAATGAGCACCTACCTACACATCAGCTTCTAGCTTTTGATAGTCTCATGAGGTTTATCTAAATATATTCTACCTATATCATGACAACATAGCTTTGGGTAATAGCAGGTAATATATGACCCTATATATTGTCTCCTTGGACTTTTGTTTCAGAAAAATACAAAAAAAACTGTGTTTATTTCCTTTCCAAAGACCTTTTATGAAAATGTGAAGGCTACTCAACCCTTCATTTCTTATCCTGCTGGCCATAGGCAACAGTAATCTTAACTTCATCACTCTTTACACCAATCATGTCCAGCATCCCATATTTCTAGTTGTGGTCACATTAACAAAGGTACCTTACTTCATCCCTTGCAAAAGTCATCAGCTACCAGTTTTTCATTTACCATTCATCTGAGATATGCTTTACCTCCCAGGCTTTCTGCTCACTTCATTTCTGATGATGGTTCTTAGTTATCCTGTTGTGCATGTAAAGTTTACCTTTCCACTAGAAACCAACTTCAGAATAACAGCCAGAGAAAATAAATAAACCCTACTGGGCAATTATACTCAATGTAGTATCATCTATCACCAAAAAAATTGATCAGATTGAGAGGGAAAAAAAATTATCCTGCTTCTCATTTGACTTAATCATATGAAGAACACTTATTTCCTGAAAACAAAAGATTTTTTTCTGATATTTACATTGCTTCTTTCCCTTGTCAGGTTCCAATTGTGGCTAATTACTGAAGGAGCATTGAAGGCGAATTCTTACCTACAAACCAATTTCTGCATAAGCAAAGTTGCTTTCAAGTGCTGCCCTGATCATATTTCTTTGGCTGGGAAGTCCTTGAAGGTAATGAAAAATTCTGCCTATGGACATGACCATCCTATCCAGAAATCTGACCAAGCAGCAGACTGGTCCAACCTTGATAAAGGGCTTAATCATTCTTGTGAGCTAGCAGCTCATGTTACCAGTTTTCTTGTGATCTTGCTTCATTTTTTGTTGGTCCATACTTGAATCTGATTAGCCAGAACACAAACCATGTTAATTGTATCTATTCCCTCCAATGATGAATATATATATATATATATAACTAATTTTATCGCAGAATCAATTAAGGACTTTGGAGGCACCAGGGCTACCTCTAAGAAAGGCTCGAAGGTAACCAGTTAATTTCAGACTCTGAAAGTTCATTTGAATGTTTTGGAGAAAGGATTATTCATCTTTGGGCATCATGGACCTATCTCTCAATCTACTAAAATCTGAATTCCTCCTCAGAATAATGTTTTTTTTTAAAGGCATAAAATAAAAAGCAAAGGATTACAAAGCGAAATAATCATACTAAAACAAAGCAAAAACAAAGAGAGGTTTATATACTTTAGGTTGCTAGAGTTTATTCAAATAAATATTAGACCATTGTTATCCCACAAATGGGGTTTGGGGGGTAGAAATAAGATTTCAAAACTGGTTGATAGCACAGCCAGAGTCTGAGGAATAATAATGGAAATGGGGGTAGAAGCAGGCTTAGATTTTTGCATCAGGATTTTAGAGATGACAGGTTCCTAAGGAATCATCTCACCTTTTCCCTCTAATTTTATAGGACCTTCAACTACAAGTTTTCATTTTTAATAAATTGAAATTCATTCTGGTGATTTTCTTTGTTTTAAGTAGTTCATTGTTGGGAGTCATGGGAAAGTATAATATGAGCTCCCAAAGATGAGAAGATTCCAGGTGGACCCCTTATAACCTTCCTTGTTTTCTTCCAGACTAGATTATGCCTGGTTTTAGCTATGACCTTAAGCACTTCCTCCATGTGTGATTTTAGTACACTTATATTTGCGCTCCAATTTTACCTCTCTATAACCCTGAATATGAATTATTCCACTACAAACTCCACTATAAAAAATGTATTTTTCTTACCTTTGATTTGAAGAGGATGTTGTAAGGTCAAGTTGCCCTTAGGGAGAGCATGAATAAGAAGATTAATCACTATAGGTTTAGCTGAAGCTACATGGCACAGTGGATAGCGTTCTGGATCTGGAGTAAGAAAAACCTGAGTTCAAATACAGCCTCAGACACTTAGTAGATGTGTGGTACTGAACCTCTGTTTGCCTCAGTTTCCTCAACTCTAACGTGGCAATTAACAGCACCTATCTCATAGAGTGCTTGGCATATAAATAAATGTTATAAATAAAAATTTATTTCCTCTTTCTCCTCTTTTGATAACATCACAAATAACACTGAAATTGAGTTGCAAACACAATGTGATGGAGCCAATGCCAACTCAAAGGAGCTGAATGTTATATTTTCAGTGTGAACATTTATATCTTGAAAATTGGCAACTCTGAAATAGGACTCAATTTATTATTTTGTTTATCCTCAAGAAATGATGGGAAATGTTAATAATGTATATTAAACTTAAAAGTATGGTAGGAGGGTTTTTTGGAGAGCCAGCTATTAAATATTTAAACCACACCACTGGATGGCTACCATTTTGATACCAGAAGTAAAGATTAGAAGTAATAGTCATTCAGTAAAAAAATTAGGGGGGGGGGAGATTTTTACTCTGAGCTCAGCAATTCATGAGGAACTTGTTGATGCACTTGTGTCATGAGTCTATTTTTCCTTTTATTTTCATTTTGCTTTTAGTTTCACACTTGACAGTCCATAGATAATGCTATATTGTCTGTTCTGCATTTGTGGAACATCTATTGATCATGGCTGAAAACATGACAAGCAGAAATAATTGACTAAACTTATGAAATCATTCATACATGAATAAGCAGATATTCCCCTAAGGTACAGTATAATTTGTTCAATATGCAAATCACAAAAAATATTCTGCACATACAATTACTGTGAAATTATTGGAATAATATGCAAATATATCATCACTTTAAAAAAGACCATTAATACTTGCTTACATTTTTTTAGTGATAGATAAATACAGTTTCTGGAACATTAGACATTTGCTGTGAGTCCCTGAGCAAGTCACACAATGACTCACCTTTTGTATCTTCATCTTTAAAATGGGGGTTGTTATGAGGAGCAGATGAGTTAGTATATATATATATATGTATATATATATACATATATATATGGCATTTTACAAACCTCAAAGCATAATATAACTACCAGTTGTTATTATTATTATTCTAATAAATGTTTAACACTTTTGATAAGTGGATTTTTCCTAACCAAGAGGAAAATATACACAATCTAAAATTAGACACATGAGAATAAAAATTCTAGTCAGTAGAATAATTTCTACCTAAAAGGGTTTTCTAACTTTAAAAATAATTGAGATTTGAAAAATCAGTGTTTTCTCAAACTTGACTTTCAAGCATGCAAAAGAAATATTGCGTCAGTTAGAGAATGCTTAACTAATACCTAAACACACAGGCATGATATTGTAGAGCAAGATGCTGACAGTGAATCACTATTTAATAAAGCAGGAATCCCAGTGAAAGCCCTAATATCAATAGATTATTATATTATTTTTTGAAGAATTGCTTAGGTGTACTTATTGGTTTTTGGTGAATAAGTATAGAGCAAGTAAATTATTTTGTATTCAGCATTTTCTTCCTTTTAAGGTTAAAAGGTTTTTTTTATTTGAACAGTGAGAAATACAAAAACTCTAGGGCTGCCCATTGATAATTCATTTTGATGAATGAACTAGGTCATACAAGATAATGATCCCCTTTGCCAAAACTTAAGACTATTTTTAGAGTGTGAGCAGAGCCTACATTCATTTCTGAAATCTTATGTGAGCTCTTGTTCAAGACCATGAAAACCCTTTGAAAGAAGCTGTATTTTAAGCAATGCATCAATCTAGAGACTCAGAGAATCTCATCAGTTTCCATGAGCTGTCCAGCAGGCAAACATTAAGCATCTAATTAGTCTATTTTCAATATAGGTAATATATTTCAAGTATTAAGACTGAGAGAGAATGGTAAATGTGTATGCATAAATGAAAATATTTATTTATATTCATATATATATATATATATATATATATATATATATGAATACACACCAAAAATAATACTAATTATATGCTTTAGGGTGTTTTAAGATCAGATTTTTTTTTAATGAACAGCGTTAGTAGGCAGGATCAGTGGAAAATCTCTAGCAAATAAAGACTGAGGATTAGGAGTTACACACAGGTTTATTTGATCATTCGAAATCATGTTTATTTTTGGGACAGCTAGGTGGTACAGTGGATAGAGAACTGGTTCTAGAGTCAGAAGGACCTGAATTCAAGTCTGATCTCAGGCACTTAATACTTAAACAAATTGCTTAACCCCATTGCCTTGAAAAAATAATAAAAAATAATGTTTTCCAACTGTAAAAATCTTATTTATAAAATCAGAATGGGAAATGGCCACATCTCAGAACTGGTCCTCAGTGACCAAGTAGTTCAACCAGTAGATATATTGTACCTGTACATCTATTGTTTCTGAAATCTGTGTTTGTTTGAAGGATAATTTCCTTCTTCTTGCATCCTCATCTAAAAATTATTTTTTCTATATAGGCAAGTTAGAGTAGAGGAAGGGGCACAGTAAATAATCTACTTCTGAAGGGGCAAATACATAGTTAGCAGGAACTTGAAATATAATTGGGAAATATTGAAAAAAATAAATAATAATATAATAAAATATAGATAATGATAATATGTAGTTTCCTAAGTCACTATCAGAGATCTGTATGATTTAATGACAGCCATGTCTCTGTTTCCTTCCATTGATCGACTTTTATTTCATTCCATGATTCACCTTGAGGGTCTTGTTTGAAGGACATTATTTAAATATGTAATCATAAAATTGAATCACAGTCTTGAGATGGACTTTACAGACTTTGTTTCATTAACTTGTGTATTTTAAAATATTCTAAATATATTAATATATTTTCATTTTATATATTACATATTTCTCAAGAAACCTCTTGACTGACCCCCAAAATATTACTATTACTACAACTAACTAATATTAATAGTTTTAATAATAATAACTAGCATTTATTTAGTGCTCTAAGGTTTGTGGAATATTTAAAAATATTATCTCATTTATTCTTCATACAACAAGACTGGGAAGTAGATGCTTTTTAACTCCCATTTTAAAGATGAAGAATTTGAAGTGGAGTGAGATTGTGACTTATACAAAGCAAATTAAGTGACTGAGACTGGATCTGAACTCATTTCTCTGACTCCATATGCACACTCTATCTACTGCATTACCTAGTGTGCATTAAGCAATATTTCCCTCTTGGTCTTGATAGTTGGGTTCAAGTTAGAATTTCTCTTATTATTTCCTTTAGCTACTGCAGGAGAATAATACCCTATCTACCTGACAATACAGCCTAACAGGAAATCATTCTGTAAGTCTAAGATTCATTTTATTTTATTTTATTTTATTCGCAAAACAATTCTTCAACGTTTCTATGAGTTCATTTATATGAGTACTACTTCCAACAGGACATTTGGCATTGCATTCATACCTCATCTGTGACATTTTTATCTGTATTCAATGGAAGTAAAGAAAAAAAATGAAATCAAAGGATTTGAGTACAAATATTATTTTTGTCATTTGAAGAAGTCATATAAATAGTCCATCTGTAAAATAGGGGGATTAAACTACTTGACCTCTGAAAATTCTTCCAGTTGTAAACCTATAATTCTATAATCTCACAAAAGACAGTATGAGGGGAAAAAGTGTGACCACTGTCCATCAAAATGATACTTAGTAAATGTCTGACTGATAATAACTTACAAAGTAGTTGAGGTTAACCTGTAAAAGATCAGTTGAACTGGCTTAAAAGCCATTTAAAAAGATTGTCAGTTAATCAGGATCCCAGTAATAAACATGTAGGAATGAATAGGCAGTTTACATGGCATCTTATAGAAGTTTGTTTAGTCATTTTTCAGGCAAATTCAAGTTTTTATAACCTCTTTTTTTGGGTTTTCTGGACAAAAGTCCATGAGTCGTTTGACATTTCCTTCTCCAGATCATTTTACAAATGAGGAAATTGAGGCAAACAGGGTTAAGTGATTTGCCTAGGGTCACACAGCTAGTGTAAAAGATTACTTTAAAAGATCAGATCTTCCTAACTCCAGACCTAGATATCCCAAAAGATTAATGGATCATTTTAGTTAAGACAGTACTAAAAGGTATGTTAAAAGGAAATCCAGCCTTGTGTCTTCTTTATATATTTGAGAAAATGACAGTCTAGAATGTTTAAGTGACTAACCAATACAAGTAATGATTAGCAGAACTGGGATTTGAACGCAAGTTCTTTTGAATACTGGACGAAATGGGACTGGGGGAGAGGGAGTTTAAGGATGGAACCAAGGGAAATGAACTTTAGGGAGTGGGGGCTTTAAGGATTAGATATGGGTTCATTTGAGGGAACTCATGAACTCTTTAACTCAGAAGGGCAAGAAAGGCTTAAATTTTAATTCTTAGCTTGCCCAAACAGTTTACAAATTACTCCCAAAAGTCCACAGCTTAGGTTCTTTGGAGAAGCAGTAAGATAGCGAGTTTCAATAGATCTGAGAGGAGGGTAACAGCTTTTGGAGAAATCATGTTCCCCAGAGCAGACAAACTTCACAAGACAAGCAGCATAAGTAGAAGACAAGATAAGTAGTAGAAAAGGGAATAGAGACAGGAGAGTTTGGAGGAATGATGCTCCCTCCATAGCAGTCCCAGGAGTTTAATGAGCAGAAATAAGGTAATGAAGAAATGAGCATGTAGGCTAGAGCTCAAAAATTTAATCCCTTTTAGGCTAAGGAAAGGATTCATTGTTTTATTGGTAGGGGTTTGTCTTTTGCCAGCAAGGGCAAGGTACTTTACTAAAAGACCAATGACCTCATCTAATAGCCTTGGGCAGGGATTTACTAGGACTCCTTGCCAGGGAAGGGCAGGGTATTCTATTAAAGTTCATTGGCCTCTCTCTTAGCTTGGACAAAGAGATGGGGATGGGGAAGGTATGTGGTTAATACAGAGAATAAGAGTTAATAATCATAAAACATATTTCTCTGGCCAATATTTCCCCTCCTTCACTTTGACTACAAAATTCTGTTTCATTTCCACTGTTCTATGAGGTAGGATTATTATGAAAATTTGTAGATCTTTTTTCAATCTAAATTATAGGGATGATTTACTTTATAGAAGAGGAAAAAAAGAATAGATTCAGAAATGAAAGGTACAAAAGAAACCAATAAAATTAAGCTTTAAAATGTACTTTTTAGCTATGAGTCACAATGTACACTTTGGCCAACATGAAAGGCAAGAAAATTGGAGAATCCTTCAAGTGTCCTGTTAGGGAAACTGCTTGGAGTAACTATTTGTCCAAAAATGCAGCTGGTCTCTCTGCAAGAGAAGAAGGAAGTCAGAAATAAAAGAAACCAAGTAGACAGAGCAATTGAATTTTAAAGTGGTGGGATGTGAGTCAAAGCAGAAGGAAGGGCATACTATGGTACTAAAGGCTGGAAGTTAAGGCACTTCATGTGTAGGACAGGAAGGCAACATCTGTTGACAATAACTCTCCTCTTATTAGGCTCTCTGTTTCATGACTACAAAAACATAAGTAAGACCAGGCTTCAGAGGTATTATTTCCAAACAGGCAATGACAGTGCAGAGCTAACTGTGCTATTCAAAAGGGAGAGCTAGAGAGGTATGGAAGAGTTGTATGTCAAATCAAACAGTTGTGAGGTTTCTTGTTACTGAAATGATTTTCATTGTGTTTTGTGTCTGTCTTCACTCATGTTGTGTGTGTATCCTTGGGGAAGTCTATGTAGACATGCTATAAAGATGCCAACAGTCTGAAAAGCAAAGTTTCCACATTAGGATTTGGCAGTACTTTGCTTTGTTGCAAAGCCAATGATAGATAATTGCATGATTGACAATAGTTTTACCATTCTTCTCTATGCTCTGTATAGGGAATCCTTGTGCCAGATATCATGGGATTTTTGATATTGTTATGAGTGGAGTTTTTCATGATGAATGATTCACTGTACCACTGAAGGTTTGAGGGGACCATTGAATTCTGCCTGTAGAAGAAAAGCAAAGAGAGATGGGTGGAGCCAAGATGGCGACAGGAGAAGAGACTCTCTTAGGTGCTCTCTCTCTCTATATATAATAACTGAAAACTTATAAAATAAGGACTCCAAATTTTCGAGAGACAGAACCCACAGAGGGATCCAGTGAGGCACTTCTCCAGCCCAAGGTAACCTGGAAAATAGCAGAAAGGCTCTGCTCCTTGGGGAGTGAAGAAACTTCAGCTTCCCAGAGGCAGCTGCAGGGCAGCAGAGGCAGTTTCCTGACCTACAACCTGGGAAGCAGCAGGCACAACTTGGAAGATCAGCGGGAGGGTGGGGGCCTCTGCCAGAGCAAGCTCATGAAGTCCAGCCCTCAGGACACTCAGGGAGCAGTGGGCAGCAGCAGCCCAGATTCATGAACTGCAAGCAGGTGGAGACTGTAAGCAGGACCACCCAGGCAACTGAGCCTCGAGTGCTCAGCCTACCTAAGTTAGGGGAGAGGAGAGAGACTTCCGAGGTCTGTCCTCTGAACCTGGAACAGGACTCTGGGGCTCTGACCACATTCAGATCCTGATCCCAGTCTAGGCCCCCCATAGAAGAGCAGAGCACCACCCCCCACCTCAGCCCTGTGGCGGAGGGGTGCACTTGTGGTCATTTACAGACCAGGAAGACAGAGCCTCACACACTGAGATCCTTGTTTGGGGGGGGGGTGTCCCAATATTACTCAAAAGCTCAGGAAGCACCCCAAGACCAGGCGCAGGCTGGGGAAATGAATAAACAGAGAGAAAAAAGAGGAACACCATTGAGAAATACATTGTCTATGATCCCAAGAAGGATCAAAATGCTCAATCTGAAGATGAGGAAGTACAAGCTCCTGCATCTAAAGACTAAAAGAAAAACAGAAATTGGGTTCAGGCTATGGCAGAGATCAAAAAAGATTTTGAAAATCAAGTGAGGGAGGTAGAAGAAAAATTGGGAAAAGAAATGAGAGAGATGAAGGAAAAACACGATAAAGAAGTCAGTAGCTTAGTCAAGGAGATCCAAAAGATTGCTGAAGAAAATGACATGTTATAAAACCAGCATAGGTCAAATGGATAAAACAGTTCAAAAAGTTATTGAGGAGAAGAATGTTTTAAAAAGCAGAATTAGCCAGATGGATAAGAAAGCTCTCTGAGGAAAACAGATCCTTCAGAAGTAGAATGGAAGTGAAAGAAGTTGCTGACTTTACAAGAAGTCAAGACACAATACATCAAAACCAAAAGAATGAAAAATTATTTTATTTGCGGGGGGTGGGGGGGTGGGGGTGGATTTTGCAAGGCAAATGGCGTTAAGTGGCTTGCCCAAGGCCACACAGCTAGGTAATTATTAAGTGTCTGAGGCTGGATTTGAACTCAAGTACTCCTGACTCCAGGGCCAGTGCTCTGTCCTCTGCGCCAACTAGTTGCCCTTGACATCATTTTCAAAGATTTTCTACAGGACAATTGCCCAGATATCCTAGAAGCAGAGGGCAAAATAGAAACTTAGAGAATCCACCCATCTTCCCTGGAAAGAGGGGGGAAAAAGCGACCCCCAGGAATATTATAGCCAAGTTCCAGAAGTCCCAAGTCAAAGAGAAAATATTACAAACAGCCAGAAGGACATAATTCAAATATTGTGCCATCTAGCTGCTCTTATTATTATTTTTTTAATTTTAATTTTAATTTTTTCTCTTTACTTTATTGCTCATGAGGGTCTATATTTTTAGGGGAGGGGTTATTATGTTTATTCTTTTTTTTAGGTTTTTGCAAGGCAAATGGGGTTAAGTGGCTTGGCCATGGCCACGCAGCTAGGTAATTATTAAGTGTCTGAGACCGGATTTGAACCCAGGTACTCCTGACTCCAGAGCCGGTGCTTTATCCACTGTGCCACCTAGCAGCCCCTATTATTTTTATTCTTAAGAATATTTTAGTAATGTGTAAAAAAATCATCTGTACAAAATAAAATAAATATAATAATAATAACAATAATACTTATAAATTAAATAAATAAATAAATAAAGAGAAGACAAAGAGATGAGTCAAGCCCCTGTTTGGGATTAGATCCATTTGCTACTTATTATTTACAGGAATCATTAAATTTAACCCCCCTTTGGGGGATACTTTTCCTACTTTGACAAAACATTCACCTTTCTATTGAGTTAAATAATATTCTATGCTTATACAATGAGTTAACAATTCTCTTGAAAAGACTTCTTTGAAGAGTCAAACTACAGTCTTAGAAGCCCTTTGATTCTTCTAGCTAGTAAAAGACAATACTATTTTCCTAACAGCTATAGTGGAGAAATTTCTTCCAATATCTCAGCTTGTCTGTTAACAATTGCCTTTTTAAAAACCTTTATAGTTTTTGTAATGTCTGTATATTCTTTGCCTTTCCTTCTTTAAGGAAACTATTCAAGCTATTAAGATAAACTATTCAGGGTCATTCTCAGAAAAACATTTTTAGAATTTGGACTTGGCAGGTTTTTCACCCTGAGAAAGTTAGTACCCGTGCCCAAGATTAGCAAAAGTTCTGAAAATGTACATAGGCCAAACTGCCCAAATGACCAAGAATGAGTTCAAAAAAGACTTTGCATGAGTTCTTTGGCCAACAAGTACCTTCCAAAATTTGAAAATTAGAGTAAAATAAGTGACTGCTGAAAAATAAACTAGGAAATTTCAACATACATATTGATGCTCTCTCAAATATTCTAACTTTCTAGTTCTTCCCTTAATTCACATGACCTACTTTTCCATTCCATCTCAGCTATTAGATACAGGAGCTGTTACATTTCCATGCAAACTAACTTCTAAAATACTATTCTATGAACTCCCAAATTCCTTTGTTTCATCACTATCTTCTATCTATTCATTTTTCCCTATGCCTTACTGATACAGGGAGTTATGAGCATATGATGCAGGGAGTTGTGGACATGGGAGATGTGATTGGAAGCAAATTTTGTGGAAGGAAAAGTGTTGACTGTGTCTATCAGGGGAACCCTGTGGTTCAAAGTGACTACATTGTTGAACATGTATTTGTCAAGATAGGAGCAGTCTTGGTTCATTCCCCTTCCTCCAGTTTTTGGTTTCCAATCTACCTGACCTTGGCCATCAATGGGTCAATCTTGGCCTGATGTGATAGGAAATGACATATTGAATTTTGAAGGCCATGTACCTTGGGACTCAGTACACAGCTTGCCTATTGGAGAATACCTGGAGCCAGATGCTAGACCACTCCCCAAACACTATCCTTCTCTAAACCACTAACGAAGTGCATTTAAGTCTCCTCAGAGAGAAACACAATACTTTCTTTTCTCTTCCTCAACCAAGGTTTGCTCTGCAAGGATGGCTATCTGTCTTTTTTATTTCTTAGGTCACGTGCTCCTGGCCTAGGCCCCCTGGAGAACCATTGGGCCCCCTATTCCATGAGGCTGGACTAATCCAGCCCAGCGCTTATGACTATCTAGCTTCTCTCTCTCTCTCTCTCTCTCTCTCTCTCTCTCTCTCTCTCTCTCTCTCTCTGTTACACACACACACACACACACACACACACAGACCCCTCACCTAGCCTATCCTCAAAGTGCTTGCTGCTTCTCCATGAGAAGAAAAGATTTTAATCTGTATACTTTATAGCAGCTTTTATAATCTAATCTCAGGGCTATATATGAATTATTTCATCATTCAAAGGTCTCTCAATTTTCAGTTGGTGATACCAACCCTTGGCAACATTACAACTCTTCAGTTTGTTTTCTTATTCTCACCTTGAACTTCAATTCTTATAACCCTTGTTTATTTTCCAAACCATGACACCTGCATCTGTCACACTCTCCTCCCTTCATTATTCACCTCCCACTCTTGAATTCCCTGCCCCTTGTCCTGTCACTTATCACATTTAGGGTATGCCCTGTACTGTTTTTAATAGGAAGAACTGCTGGTTAGCTGGGTGGTGCAGTGAATAGAGCACCAACCCTGTTGTCAGGAGGACCTGAGTTCAAATATGACTGCTTTCTTCACATCCATTTACATGTTGCTGAATGAAACTAGAAGAAATATCAATGGACTTACAGTTCCAAGCTGGTGGGGGTGAGGAAGGCACCTTCTTTGGTGCTACCCACCTAGATTCAACAAGAAAACCACCTCAGAATTATTATAGAATAGAAGCAGCTTGTCAGCCTGGCAGTGCTGCAGGAGAAGTATTTGTCTAGCTTTTTTAATAATAAGAAAATATTATTTGTGCCTGTTTGATGTTTTCTGAGGGCTCCCTCAGCAGCAAGGACCCTAATGAAATATAAATTCCCTCTTATTGTACAATGTAACTTCATTATTAAAATGTAAATTCATAAATTCATTCACCATGACAAGAGCAACCTCAGCTTGTCCCTTTAACCCTTCTCTGGTTTCCCACCTCTCAGAGTGGATACCTGAACTCAGTCTCCAAGAGGGGGTGGTTGCCCCCTTTAACTTGCTTTTCCCTGGATCTTCCCTGAACATAAAGTAGGTAAAGCCTATAAAAGTTTGACCTATATTCTCCTCCCTGACAGACTCACTTGAATCTAAGTCCAGCCAGCTCTTATGGCTGTTTTCCTTTCTCTCTCTCTTTCCCTCAGGCCTTCTCACCTATACCTTTGTTTTTCAGTCTGTCCTCAAGCAACTTATTACAGATTTGTAAAATAAAAATCCCAGGCTTTTCCAACTCCAGGCCTAGTATGAGTTTTCACTTCAAGAACTCTCATTTTTTATGATGGCACCACCAATTTCTTCCATTTCACTCCTATTACTCCCAGAGGTTGGTGTTTGTCCTTTGTCCTCAAAAAAGCAAAACAAAACATGACATCAGGGAAGTGATGGCATGGCATGCAAGTGAATTTGATTTAAGTGAGAGGATCATTGTGCAAAGTCCACTCTTACTTTCTCTTTAAGAGCCATCTGGGTTCAGGGTCCAGATGATCCTGGATGCAATCAGACTTTTACTTTTTAAAGCTAAGGTCTTTCCCAAGGTCACAGTTTGACTGTGGCAATGCCCATTCAGTGATAAAGACTAGTTAAGACAGAGATCCAAGGCCGTTTTCAATCTTTGTTTTTATGACACAAATATTTTGCTAATATGCAAACCAGAAAGAGCCAAAGCATAGGAAGAAAATTGCAGACTAATTTTCTTAATGAATACTGATGCAAAAATTTTAAATAAAAAAGCCAGCAAAAAGATTGCAGCAATATATCCCTAGGATTGTACACCATGATGAGCATAAATTTATTCCAGGAATGCAAGGTTGGTTCAATATTAGGAAAACTATCAGCAAAATTGACCAAATCAATAACAGAGCCAACAAGTCGTATGATTATCTCAACTGATGCATTGAAAGCCTTTGACAAATACAGTGGTCATTCCTTTATTTTTTAATTAGTAAGGCAATGGGGCTAGGTGACTTTCCCAAGATCACACAGCTAGGCAATTAAATGTCTGAGACCAGATATGAACTCAGGTCCTCCTGACACCAGGGCTTGTGCTCTATCCAGTGTACCACCTAGCTGCTCAGCAGCCATTCCTATTAAAAACACTAAAGGGCATACCCTAACTAGAGCTTAGCTTGAAATGATAAGGAACATTTATCTAAACCGTCAGCAAGCATTACCTATAGTGGAGATAAGTTAGATAATTTCCAAAACAATTGGAGTGAAGCAAAGATGCCCATTATCACCTGTATTATTTAAAATTGTACTAGAAATTTTAACCTTAGTAAAAAGAGAAGTAAAAGAAGGCAAAGAAATTAGAATAGACAATGAATATACAAAACTAACCTTCTCTCCAGATGATATATTATACTTTAAAAGTCCTAAAGAATCAACTAAAAAACTACTTAAAATTATATCCTGCAAAGTTGCAGTATATAAAATAAACCCACAAAAATCATCAGCATTTCTATTTCTTGCCAACAAAGTCCAGCAACAAGAAAAAGAAAGAGAAATTTCATTTAAAATAATTATGGACAATATAAAATACTTGGGAATCTACCTGCTAAGATAAATCCAGGAACTACAAGAATACAACTATAAAGCATTTCACATAAATAAAACCAAATCTAAAATACTGAAAAAAATATTAATTGCTCATGAGAGGCTGAGTCAATATAAAATGACAATTCCATTTAAATTAATCTATTTATTTATTTAGTGTCATATTAGTCAAACTATCAAAAATTATTTTATGGGATAGAAAAATAAGAGCAAAATTCATCTAGAAGAACAAAAATTCAAGGAAATGAAGTTAATAAAATAAAATATAAAAGAAGGTGATCTAGCTGAACTAGATTCCAAACTTTATAAAGTGATAATTTTCCAACCAATCCAATACTGGGTAAGAAATAGAATAGTAGATTAGTGAAATAGTTTAGGTAAAAATTACATTATAGTAAAAGGCTATAGTAATCTATATAAGATTAATCCAAAGATTCAAGCTTTGAGGGAAAAACTCATTATCTGTCAAAAACTGCTGGGAAAACTGGAAAACAGTATGGCAGAAACTAGATATAGACCAATGTCTCAAACTGTATACCAAGATGGGCCAAAATTAGGTACATGATTGACAACATAGTGATACTATAAGCAAATTTTATAAGCAATTGTATAAGCAAAATATATAAGCAAAGGGGGCATGGAATGTTTTATCTGTCAGATTTATGAATAAGGGAAGAATTTAGGGCCAAAGAAGATGTAGAGAATATTACATAATGTAAAATATATAATTTTGAGTACATAAAATTTTTACATAAACAAAACCAATGCAATCAAAAGTATAAGAAAATCAAAAAACTGGGGAAAATTTTTTGCTAACAAGTAATTGATAAAGTTGTCACTTCTAAAATATATAGAAGACTGGGTCAGACATAAAGATACAAGTCATTTCCTAATTGATAAATGATCAAATTACCATTGAACAGGTAATTTTCAGAAAAGGAATAAAAGTTTTCTGTAGTCACACAAAAAAATGCTCCAAATCACATCAGTCAGAGATATTTGTACTGTAAATCTTTATACAAATTTGTAAATATTTGTACAAAAATGTTTATAGTAGCTCTTTTTTATGGTGACAAAAAATTGGAAATTGAAGGGATGTACATCAATAGGAAATGACTAAACAAAGTGTGGTATATGTTTGTAATGGAATATTATTGTGCTAAAATAAATGACCCGCAGGCCAATTTCAAAAAACCTGGAAAGACTTATATGAAAGATTGCATCATGAAGTAAATGGAACAAGGAGAGCATTGTGCACAGTAACAGCAATATTGGAGAAATGTAAATGATCTAGCTGTTCTTAGCAATACAATGATACAAGACAATCCCAAAGGACTAATGATGAAGCATACTATCCATACCCAGAGAAAGAACTGATTTTGATTGCATACAGACTGAAGCATGTTATTTTTTACTCTTTAATTTTTTTCTTGAGTCCATCTTGTACAAAATGACTAATATGGAAATGTTGTATACAATTTATATGTATAATCTATATCTAATTGTTTATTCTCTAAGGGAAGGGAGAAAGGGTAGAGGTAGGGAGAATTAGAATTTGGAATTTAACATTTAAAAATAAGATGTTCAAAAAATTGTGGAAAACAGAAATAATAAAACCCTGAGAATTGGATCAGATTTGTTATCTAATCTCAGCTGAGAACTCACCAAGGCAACCACTCTCTTCATACCTAACATCCCCAGTTCATTTCCTACCTTATTGTCCCTAGAGACTGCTCTAAACATTTTTTTGGACCTCTTCCATGATGACTCATTCCCTTACTCTCTTTGAAGAAGAGTTCATCTCATGAAAAAAGAAGCTATTCACTGAAAAATCTTTTTTCCCCTCTTCTCATTCCATGTCACTCATATGTCTTCCTTTCCCCACTATCTTCTCTGTACACACACGCACACACACACACACACACACACACACACACCATACCCATCAAGAGGTCACAGCCTTGACTTGAAGATCTCTATTGACCCCTTCCCTATATTATAGGGATATAAAAAAAATATTTATTTAAGGCAATGGGATAAAGTGACTTGACCAAGGTCACACAGCTAGTCAATTATTAAGTGTCTGAAGTCAGATTTGAACTCAGGTATTCTTGATTCCAGGGCTGGTGCTCTATCCACTGTACCACCTAGCTGCGCCCCTTCCCCACATTTTAATGCAATCCATTATATATTGGATTATTAGTAGTTTGTTAGAAATACTTTCCTTGTTTGGAGCTTGGTCTCTACAACCACCCGTTCCATTTGTTTTCTTGGACAAAGCAGATCAAATTATCCTTCTTACATATAAGTTCCCTTTATGTTATCTCCAGGCTGATCATTTCTAGAATAAAGACACCCCAGTGAGTTCTTGAGAGGAAAGTGTAAAATTCAGAGGTCATACAAATCTAATGCAATATTGACATAATGTGACTATGTTAAAGAAAATAGTAAGAAAGTACAGTCTTTAAAAAGTCAGCACAAGGGGCATTGTTATTTCCTTTACCAGTTGAATGTCGTAACTTTGGAAGAGAAAAATGGATATGAGAAATTTACTAGGTATTTAGTATGGTGCTCATAAAATGTAGTATTAACATAGTGAGAAAAATATTAGAAATGGAGTCATAGGGGACCTAGTTTTGAATTCTAGTTTTAATACTTTCTAATTATATGATTATTCATAAATCATTTAATCCCTCAAGATCACAGTTCCCTCATAAGAAAAATGAGTGGGTTAGATTATATGATTACTAAGATCTTGTAGAATTTACATCTGTGAACTCCCATCCACTATAGTCATTTTTAAATATGTATCGTTGTTTTCCTTTGGGTTTGTGTGCCCACACCCTCATAGACTTTTATCATTTTCTAAGTTACTTATAGGTAGTGACTTATTGGTAGAAATGATGAATTTAGTGTCTTTGTCAGTGTTCAAAGTCGTGTTAGATATGTAATTGATATTCCTTGACCACCTATTATTTACGACTGTGCAGTATTATAGAAAATATAAATATATAAAACATTGTAAAAAAAATAGAATCCTTGGACCATTGAAACATATTAAGAATATAGAGTTTTGAGGGTGGGAAAGGAAAGAGATAACTCCATTTTCTCTGTTTGATTTAAATTCTCCATTTCCTCTCATTTGACCAGAGATTTTTTTTATAACAACTCAGATATAATCAACCTCACATACCAAATATTAAAAAAAAACAAGAAATCTGATATCAGACAATGAGATTTTAGCTATCTTCTTTCTATAGAGAGTAATTAATACCAAGTTTGGTTGAGAAACTATGAGAAATTGCTTATAAAAACTGGATATGTAAATTTTACACTTACAGTATATTTAATTATGAGGTATCTTAATAAGAAGGTAATAAAATCATAGCATTATCAAATTAAATTTTACAAAAATATATTATTACAGTAATAAGGATTACTATATTAAAGAATATAGACATTCTGAAATGTATAGTAAATTCTAAACATTTTGTTATCCATTGGCCTGAATATTGCATAATACTTTTATTTAGTGCATAATGGAATAAACAAAAATGAATAAATGAATAAACAAAATGAAATTATTCTTTCTTTGCAGAGTGATAATTAATTGTTTTTCTGTTGCCCTAGTTACAGTTGTCAGGTTTCTATATCTTATTCATAGCATACATAAATATAACATATCTTTTATTATCACCAAACTCAAGCAGATAAAGCAATTTGTTTATAAGAATTGTTGATAAGTATCTTTATATCTGTCTTTATCTATTCCTGAATTCCCTTGAGAATAGAGATATTTGACAGTTGTGGCAATATACTGCAAATGTAAAAGCTGTGCAGAACTAAGAGATGATTTTTAGATGATTCTTTAAATACAGTGACCGTGTATGTATGATATTTTCTTGATCAGGAATAAATTCAATTCAGGCTAAATTTTTTAAAAGTTAGGTGTTTAAAGCATACTGAGTGATAGGAAACTGTCCTCTAGGAAATATATTCAACTGAGAAGATACAACATGAACGAAGAACAATGGAAAGTGCATGAAAATTATTTTTAAATGATTTAGAAAGTACTCATAGTTAGAATGGAGGGATCTGGAAAGGTTCTCACAAAGAAGTGTAATGTATGATGCAAAGGAATGCAGGGGTTCTAAACTAGTGAAGGGAAAAAGGAGCAAATTCTGAAAATGGGGAACATAGCTTCGGTCATGTCATAGGAGTGAGAGATGGACAGTCAAGTTCAGAGAACAGCAGTACATTTGTTTAGACCGAACACAATTGAATAAATGGGAATGATCTGAAATAATTATCCTCAGACTTCTCCTAAAGAAGAAAGAACCACTGAATTTATTCCTTTTCATCTGCAAGGAATGACCAGTTCATCACTTTTTGCTTTTTTAGTAGAAGGGCATCTCCACTACCAAAAAATGCTTTTGTCTAAAATGTTTAATTTAATAACCTCAAGAAAACTTCTAAAAAGACAAATAGCAAAAAAAAAATTAATTCATTTTCAAAGACTTTCTTTTTTGCCTTTTTATCACCAGCAACTTCTAAAACACATTGCTTGCACAAATGAGATGGACAGTTGTAGAACTGAATTAATGAAGTCAGGAAATCTTTAATTTTAGTATACATTTTATAATGTTTTCAATGAAAAGCAAACAAAATGATTATTAAATGTTTTCAAAAAAAATAGTTGTTGGGGCAACTAGGTGGCATGGTGGATAGAGCACCCAACCTGGAGTCAGGAGGACAAGAGTTCAAATCCAACCTCAGACATTTAATAATGACCCAGCTGTGTGACCTTGGGCAAGTCACTTAACCCTTGCAAAAAAAAAGTAATTGACCTTACTACCCTTAACAAAGTTCACCATCTACTTTAAACCTTTGCTCCTACTGCTCTCACTCCACAGAAAGCATTCCTTTCCTCCTAGTTTTCCTGTCTCTAGGCTGCTTTATCTTGCTTCTCTATCTAGCAAGGATTGTTGTTATGCCTAAGATTACCTGATTAGGGCACTCTATATCTTACATTTCTTTGGCAGTCCTCAGAACTGCCAAAGTGATAGACCCACACAAAGTGCTTAAGATATATTTATTGATTGAGGAAAGTAATTTTAAGAACATTATTAAAACACCATAGTGATGTCACTTTTATCTGGTATTTGCACAGATACAATGTGCAAAATTGCAGCTAAAACTTGATTGACTGAATTCTTTTTTTTTCTCTTTTTATTCCATGAGAGCATGTTTTGTGTGTGTTGTTCCTTTTTCAGGTTTTCAGGATCAATTGAACTCAAGAATCCTTTATCAATTGCCTCTTATATGGCAACCACTGTGATACAAAAATAAATAAAATAAAACCAATTCATGCTCTTAATATTTTTTTTTTAGGTTTTTGCATGGCAAATGGGGTTGAGTGGCTTGCCCAAGGCCACACAGCTAAGTAATTATTTAGTGTCTGAGACAGAATTTGAACTCAGGTACTCCTGACTCCAGGGCCAGTGCTTTATCCACTGTGCCACCTAGCTACCCAGATGCTCTTAATATTTTACTTGAGAGGAGAAGGAGGCAGAGGACCAACATATATAAATTTAAATGAATATCAACTATTTGGGAGCTACATAATTTTTTTGTGGGGGGCAGGGTCATAATGCTAATTTCTTATCTGACAGTCCATACAGATCTCATACCTAACTCATCATGGTTACTTTAAATAAATAAAAGGCAAAATAGTTTCTGAGCTTAGAGACTTGATTTGGAATAAAATACTTTCCTTTTTTATCATGTTATGGGGAATGCAAAATGACTGCTTTGCACTAAGTTATTTATAAACATATTGAAGAAAAGTGTACTATAAAGGTATGTTAGCATTAATCATTTTCTTTGGCATATAATCTTAATTGAGAATGAAGATAAAAAATACATTCAATTTTTAATGATTTTTGTACCTCTCTTTGCCAGAATCTTCTAAAATGGATATTATGAAGAAATTGCCATAAAATCTTTCTGGAATCTATTCTATTTAGTTTACTGATTTATAAAGTATTGAAGGGGGGGAGCATTGAGATGGAGCAGAATGGAGAGGGCTGCAAAAGAGCAAAGGGACAGAAAGTGGGACTTGGGGAAATCTAGATGATAGGAAATAAAATATATCAGTAAAATTCATTTTAATAAAAGGACAAGAAACAGGGGGCCAAACAGAAGGCTGAAACAGATTCAGGATGCCTAGTGTTTATCCCCTTCCCCCCTTCCCCCCCATGTTCTTTGGCTCAGGTATTGGTTGCCAGGAGACAGAGTAAGTTCTACCCAGCTGGATAAAGAAAGTCCATATTGGGAGAAACTGAGAAGGAACTAGAAACTAAACAGTTAGGTGCTTAAAGAAAGCAATTAACACCTTTACCCAGGAGCTGTAAAAAGAACTCGCAGGTGAGAAAATAGATCATAAGGGAAAAGTTTAGTTAAACAGAGCTTAACCTCAGTTTAATAAATTCAGGAAAAGTACTCTAATGAACAAGATACACTCTTAGGATTCAAATATTCTTGGAGGACTTTTCTAACTCCTCCAACTTCTGGTCTCCATGTAGGAAACCGGCAAGGAGTTGCCCCGTATGCTGAGTACAACTTCCTACTTGCAAAGACACCTGGATCTGGATTCAGAGAATTTTCTTGAGTTTGAACCTAAGCTCTGCCAATGTGTGGTTTTATGCTGAGGAATTTGTCCTGAGTCTTGGTTTCCTCATCAGTGAAATGAAGGGAGCTGGGAAAGATTCTGATCAGGCTCTTTTGACTTTTAACTCTATGATGATATGATTCTATAGATTTATATTAATACTTGTTTCTTCCTCACACCTTTCCTACCCTCCTGATCATTCCTTTTCCCATGAACCTCTATCAGCCAATGTGGGATGGGAGAGTATCAGGGTTCTATTTCTCTCCCCCCCCTTTTTTTAACAGAACTTTTAGTTCTGTAGCACCTATCACCAGGTCAACTACTTTCTCAATAAAATAAAAATTAAGCAAGTCTATTTCTTTAGTCTTTCAGAGTCATCTCACTTCTAACATGAACGATAAAACAAAACCTCTTGAGTTCCTTTGAAATGGTCACTACTTGTCTTTCTTTTTGTTCTAGGATCCAGCACATGCCTGGTACCACTTGGAATGCTTTTAGGCAAAAGCATTATTCTTTGTGGGGAAGCAGAAGGGCAAAGTTGACAAAACCCACCACTCTTTTAGAGCACATTTAAATTTTTAAGCCTTTTATGTCAGAGGATTAAATTGCAGTGGAAAATAGAAGTTAAGGCTAAGTTAATGAAGAAGTACAGTATTATATAAAATTAAGATTGAACTACAGGTTGTAGCTATTAAATTAATATCATATTTTTGAGTATTTTAATTCTTGAAAAGCATGTTTGCTATAAAGTATATAGTTTAAGTGTAGCTCTAGGTTACATAAATATTACTATTACTAATTTAGAGAAAATAAAATATTCTAAAAGGTTAAAGGACTTGTTCATAATTCATCCTGAAAAAAAGGATTCATACCCAGGCCTCCATACTCCAGATCTGTTAAGCTACACCACCCTAGTATAACATGTGTCTATTGTCTCGATGGCTGGTGCATAGTTTATATTTCATAAAAGTTTACTGAATTGAAATTAATGGTATTATCAATATCACTTTCCCTACCATGAGCACTTTATCTACTCACTGTCCTTTGGAAGACCAAGGTTGGTCTTGCAAAATGGCTCATGTCAGTAGTCATTCATTCATTCACTCAGCAAACTTTGTTAAATACATACTTTGTGAAGAGAATATCCTTTTTTTTTTTTCCTCTGTTGGCATCTTGTCTTACAAGATAGTCATTGCTGGTCTCAAAGGACAAAAAGGTTGACTATGTAGTCAGTCTTACCTTCATATGATTGGCACCTGTCCTCATGATACTTCAACCTTTTACTATTTCTCCTTCATACATTTTAAATCAAAATAACCCCAACTCTCCAGGGATCAGTATCCAGAGTCATTCATAATACACTCACAACATGAGCTCTGTTTTCTCAGTCTCTTATCAACACTCAAATCACAAAACTGTATTCATTTTATATTCGTTTACTATTTTCTACATTTTCATCCTCTGTTCTTAACACACTCTAAATAACCAATTATTGGTTTCTGACTATGCCTACTTCATCAATCACCAGCTTCAAACAAATGCCTCCTCAGTGAGTACTTTACAAATATTAGCTCACTTGGTCCTCATGGCAACCTTGGGAAGTGCTTACTATTATCATCTCCATTTTGCAGATGAGGAAACGGAGATGGACAAAGATTAAATGAACTTTGTTCAGTACCAAAAGTTCAGTATTACATATCTAAAAAAGATATCTGAGACTATATTTGAACTCACATTTTTCTGGCTGAAGATATAGAATTCCATTGTAACATTTAGTTACTGTTAGGCAGCTTCATCTTAAAAATCCAAAAAAATCAGTACTAATTGCAGATATTTGCAGGTCCTCTACAAATCTAGCCCAATCACAGCCTTACAGAGTCTATCAATTACAATGCCTAAAACATTTATATTTGTTCACTTTAGGATGTACTTGTAATTTAATAATTTTATATTTTTAGTGGATAAATAGAATAAATAAAAGTAAATATACTAAAATAAAATCATAAATTAGGAAGGGAATTTTTGAGTGACATAGCCTTATTAGATTTCATTTTTATATTTAATGTTTCTCTTGACCTGCCATTTTCAAATCATAGTCTTTAAGTTAATATCTTTATACCAAAGGGGGCCAAAATGATGCCCAAGAACTAATTTTTCCCTTAAATCTACATTTCCTATTCATCCACATGGGGAAAAATGTACATTGACAAGGGAATTAGCAGTTCCATTGTTTATACCTTGGAAATGGTTGACACAGTTATTCTCCTTTCTAAGACTTCTAAGTTGTAGGCCCAAGGTTTTAGCCAAAAAGAGCGAAGTTTGTTTTATGGTTATTAATAGCCAGATATTATATGCACTTATCCACAAGTACTATATTTATCTAGAAATCAATGTACTTTACATAGTTGTACCAAGATGAGATTTCATTCGTGTTTGCATTATAATACTTTCAGTCAATTTCAGCCACCAATCTTTTTTGAGTACTATTCTTGACTATAGGTAGCCAAACTTTAGCAACCTTTTAATCCTATTAAAAACTAGCAACAGAATTTAGTAACTTTTTAAAAAATTTTCATTTGTTCTCTTCAAGATTATTGAAATGGGAAGCTAATCCTAGAAAACAACAAATTAGCATGCCCACTAGAAATCTTATGTACCAGAGGAATTCAACTGATTTGGTTGTCCTAGTATAGTGAAATTCTCTACTTTTTGTGAAGTTGGGTAGAATCTAGAGAAGAAGCAATTCCTTTAATTATTTTGGCCAATAAAATGACAACCATACTACCGCACATTACCTTCTTTTTTTTTAAGTTTTTTTTGTAAGGCAAACGGGGCTAAGTGGCTTGCCCAAAGCCACACAGCTAGGTAATTATTAAGTGTCTGAGACCGGATTTAAACCCAGGTACTCCTGACTGCAGGGCCAGTGCTTTATCCACTATGCCACCTAGCCGCCCTACACATTACCTTCTTGCTTAACTTTGTAAATATTTCAGTTTTGCTTGAGGAAGATCTTTGCTGTGATAAGAGATGGCCATATTGTAAATAATCTAATGGGTATGGCATAATATTGAGAGCCAAGCTACTATATTAATACAATCCTTTGTTTACTTATTGAATTGAGACAATTCCTATAAAGTGGGGTTATGAAATTTCATTTGAGATGGAACTGAATCTCACCTTTGCAAAGTGGTGGGGCAAGATGGTACCTGAAAGGGAAATCTGTACATCAGGTCCATTCCAGTTTGGGGTCCATACCATTATCTGACTTTTTTTACTCTACTTTAGTATTATAAAATAATCCTAGAAACCTAGCCCCAACCATTAGATTATGGCCAAGTGGGCCCAATGTCAACTTGGAATTTTTTGTTCCAAAGGAGTCAGTTCTTCCATTCCCATTAATTTACCTAAATTACTATACTGACACTCAAAGGTGACACTAATTTTATGCCCGAGGAAAACTAAGAATAAATCTTTTGTAACATTCCTGTTTCTATCATGATAGAATGTGAGTTCTGTGAATTCTTTTAAATAATGGACCATTTGCCTTAAGTTATACACTATGATTTTGACCTAGGGATACATTGGACTATAGAATAATTTATATATCCAAACTATATGTGACTCATCTACTTGTTACCAATACATCAATGACCTTTTGACTGAATAGATATACTAATGTACTAAAGAGGTCAAATAATAATCATGACAAGGTAACTGATTTCTGTGTACAGACACAAAAGGCACAGTTTGAGATCCCCAATCCAGATTTGCTTTTGTATATTTCAAAGGTTTCCTCCAGTTATTTCAAAGGATATAAAGGACTTAAAATGTTCAAAACCAAAATAATTTTATTCATGTAGATTCAAAAATCAATGTCGAACCCAAGTGATGATAGATTGTCATAGCCCTTAATAGGTAGGAATCAGTGACTTCAGTAACATTTTGATGACTGGGTTGGGATATTGGTTTAAACACCAGCTCTACTGTGTTCAACTCAATTAGGCCAAGCACACCATTACAATTCACTGGGAAGGTGATAAAGTATACCAAGAGAAAGGAGGATGCTAATATAGACAAAGGGAAAAAAATATTCTTAGTGCTAAGGGCTGGTGATAAGTACTTCACATTTAAAATGCTAATGATTTCCTTCTACTTGCTAATAAGATTTTTCTTCCCTATTCATGATATGCTCAAATGTTTCAGTTTTATTCTAGTTCTATCAGGTAGATAAGAATTCAGAAAAGAGGGAAAGTGAGGAAGTCTAAATTGTTCTCTCCCCTTTTTCTTCTTTTCTCCTTTTACCTGTGACTGCATGATCTTTTGGATAAGCATCCCTTGGTTGGAACCACCTGCAAGGCTAGGGTGTTAAGAGAAATTTCCCTGGAACAAAAATGAGCTTTTATAAATCTGCATATTACTCTGATTTTTCATTTGAAAAATTATAGTTAGCTCTTTCAAAATAGTAGGATACTCCGTCATGTTTGGAAACTGTATGGAAGTTACTATGTATGCCAATGATTAAATGCCAGGAGATAATCTAGTTTAATATTTCTCTGAATTACAGATAATGATGATAATAATGAAGAGGAGGAAGAAATATAGATGATGATGATGATGATGATGATGGCAAGGCTTGATCCAGTTGTTTGATCCAATAATGTGTTTTCCACTTTACAGAAAATAAATATAAAAGAATCTCAAATTACAAAAGAGATTTGAGAATGGTCATACATGCTGGAAAATAATTGTTACATTATTAGTCAAATACTTTATGGAGAGTAGCACCTATTGTCTTCATTTTTTTGTTTGTTTTGGTCTAGATTCATGAATTTTATTGGTATAGTGAATTTCTGAGGAGGAACTTCTTTCAGTAAATGCAGATTGCCAATTCATCTGTGTCTTAGAGAATTGTCTGAGGAGCTTGTCAGAACTTGAATCCAAGAATTCATGACTACAAAGTGAGTTATTTATCCATTATACTTAACTGCCTATTACTTTTATGTAAGTATTTAATTTATTCTCCCTGACTTACTACCACTGCCCTAATCCAATTAAAACCAACTCTTCAAGAATATGTGCTAGGTTTTTTTGTTTTCTGCTTTTAGTTTTTTAGTTATGTCTTCACAAATCTGGGGTTATGTCTTTGAAAAGAATGTTGGTGTGGCCCAGGAATAGGCACTAAAATAGAAATATATTTTACAGGTAATCTGTAATCATTTTATTCATTCTTTCAACAAATGCTAAGTGTTCAGTTAAAGGCTGTTGTTAGTAGATAAGCTCTCCTGATTGGGGGCAAGTAGGTGGAGCAGAAGATAGTGCACTCATCTTGGAGTCAGGAGGATGGTATTTCAAATCCAACCTCAGATGATACTTGACACTTACTAACTTTGTGACCTTGGGCAAGTCAATTAATCCTGATTGCCTTGCATCCAGAGTTTTCTCCAGTTACCCTGATCCATATCTGGCCAATGGACTCAGATGGTTTTAGTGGAGACAGTGGGGCTGGTGACTTAGCATAGCACTGCCTCACTCAAATCCAATTCATGTGCCTGTCATGGCATCACCTCCCTGATGTCAAGGTCTTCTTAGAGAATGAAAAACAGCAATTGTCATCACCTTGATTCACCTGGAATTTCAAATCCCTGAGAGCAGGACTTTTTAGTTATTGCCTTTGTATCTATAGTGACTACCACTGTGCCTCATCATTACAGATGCTTAATAAATGTTTGACTTGAGTTAAATTAAATTTTACTCTTGAGCTAAGGCAGAGGCTAAATTATCCATGGTAACATCCCTTCAAGTACAGTATTAGTCCATTGTCTTTTACCATGTCATGGGACACTGGTTGTTCCATAAAAAGTTAATGATTTATGTCTCATCTAATAGCCTAGTTACTGGTTGATGGAGTTCAGTTCCCACCCTCAGTTGTACTCTTTCTCTGATTATGCCATTTAAAAAAATCAAAATGCCTAACTATCTCAGGCAAGACCAAATATTGAGGCAACTATGTGACGTGGTGGCTAGAGAGAGGGCTTGATACCAGAAAGATCTAATTTCAAATTCAGATGCCTACCAGCTGTGTGATCCAGGGCAAACCACTTAACTTGTGTTTGCTTTAACTCTAAAATGAATATAATAATAATAATACTTATTTCTCTTACTTTTGTGAAGATCAAATCAGAAAATATTTATATTCAGCTTGACACATAATAGGCATATTTATTTCCTTCATTTTAATGAACATGGACAATGTGTACTTTTTGTTCTCTGAACAGTGAACATGAGGCCAAAGGGGACATGAGATCAATTCCTGAATTAGAATAGATTAGCAAAGCTACTAACCATAGAAGGAGAGTCACTCCAGCATACAGAGCTCTGAAGGGCTTACTTTGTCCTGTAAAGATGGCATATTATGGTAAAAGGGCATAGAACTAGAAGCCAGAATATATGTTCCATAGTCTCCACTTTGGCACCTCTGTAATTTTTGACAACTGACAACCTCTTTATCTCTGTTTCCTTTTAGATTAGGGATGGGGAGTGGGAGCTGACTACATGGTCTCTTTTAGGTTCTTTTTTCTTTGAACATTTTATATCATCCTTTTTTTTTTGTACATAAGAAGCAACAGAGAGTAGGATGCTTTGTACCATGGACATAACTTTCTGCAACCAGGTATTGCCTGCTAAATTTCAGATAGAGTTTGGTAAAAATGCATATTATGAAATCAATACATAGACTTGAACCTAAAGACTTGTATGCTGGATTTATAATCAGAAAGCTCTAGGTTCACATCCTTCCTCAAAAATTTCTTGGGGTGAGGGGCGGCTAGGTGGCGCAGTAGATAAAGCAAGGGCCCTGGAGTCAAGAGTACCTGAGTTCAAATCTGGTCTCAGACACTTAATAATTACCTAGCTGTGTGGCCTTGGGCAAGCCACTTAACCCTATTTGCTTTGCAAAAAAAAAAACAAAACCTTAAAAAAATTTCTTGGGGTGGCCAGGTGGCACAGTGGATAGAGAACTGGCCCTGGAGTCAGGGGTACCTGAGTTCAAATCCAGACTCAGACACTTAATAATTACCTAGCTGTGTGACCTTGGGCAAGCCACTTCACCCCATTTGCCTTGCAAAAACCTAAAAAAAATTAGGTCTGTCTCAGTTTTTACTGTCTCAGTTTCTTCATCTATAAAAAAAGATTATAGTTAACATCCATCTCACAGGATATTTGTGAGGATCAAAAGACACTACATATATATATATATATATATATATATATATATATATATATATATATAAATTCATCTTTCAGATTTAAAGCACTTTACAAATCTCCTTTATAAGTGATAACATTATTAAAAATATTTTATTATATTATTAACCAATGTATAGATTGTTAATTGAAAGTCCAGTCTCTCAGACATTTCTGACCTTTCCTAAAAATTCAAAGTACTTATCTAGGTGTAATTCTTACTGGAACCCCTATTACCATTATTCTACTCAGGTAGGACTAGGTAGGGAAAATATTCTTTTAAATATAGATTGTTTGAGACAGAATGAACAGTAAAACTGCTAACATGATCCCATCCCCTAGCACCTCATTAGAAAAAATCTCATCTGTCATTTTGATATTTATTCTCTTATTGTTAAAAAAGATTTTTTTTTCACTATCAGGGACAACCCCATTTCCAAAGATATTTTAACATTCAACAAACTCCTTGCAGGGTTTTGGGTTGCTAAGAGAAACAGTGGCCCCAACTTATTGATTAACTGCTAACCTAATTAATAAACTGATTATTAATTAACCAGAATGGTCTCTAAGGTTTTTCCTTTCATTCATCTCATTATAAGGTGATGACAGCATTTTCTAGACTAGAATTAGCCCACAGGGGATCTGTTTTATTCCTATTCTCAGTGCCTTGACCTTCTATGCTGTACCCAGAATGATTGCTCCCTTTCATGAGAACAACCTTTCAATTGAGCCCTGAAAGTGACAGAGTAGAGCAATGTGCTAGATAAAGATCATAGGAGCACAGATTCAGAGATGGAAGAAAACTCTAAGGTTACCTGGTCAAGCCTTGTCATTTCACAAATGGAGAAAATAATGCTCAAAGACAGAGAGTGACAAAATTACCTCATCTAAAATCATACAGGTGGTAAATGACAAACTCAGTTTTTTAATTCAGATCCTTCAACTGTAAATCCAATCATCTTTCCATTTCATAACAAATACTAGTTTTAGTTCAACAACTAAAAACTTCTAAAATATCATGAACTAAAAATATTTTTCTAACTAGAAAAGGGAAAGGGAGCTCTGTGATCAATTTGAGGAGTTAACACAGTACTACTTCTTTGAAGAATCTGGAGTTGCACAGGGCTGCTGAAATGTGAGAACAGAACACAATCCTTGACTGGATTTCAGGAGTTGGGGTTACTTCCAAGATGATTGTCTTGTACTCTGAGAAGAAGGTGCTCTTGTAAATGGAAAGACCTTTATGTATTGAAGCATAAAAATGAGCTAACAGTTCTTTACTCTTTGTTCTCAGACCCAAACACATCAATATAATTCTTTGTCCTGGTATTAGGGAGAAATATGTGTATTCCACACACTTCTTCCAAGAATTGGCAATGGTTAATTTGAGGTTCATGTATCCTATATTGAAAGACTGAAAAAGTATTTATTCTGCTCAAACACAATTAATGCTATTGGAATAAATAGGGAAACAGTTGAATGGCAGGGGTAGATATAAGCTTTCTCATTTGACCCAAAAGGAGAATTTGTGGATCATGTTCCTAAACTCCAACCTATTATGTAGAAGATGATATTTTTTACTGATGGACATCTTAATCCCAGAATCAAACTTCCCTGGAGAAGATATCTCTTAGGCAGCATCAGCCTTGGAAGTTCAATGAAATATAATCTCAAATTTGAGAGTTCATAGATTGGATTTTTTAGAAATAAGATTTTTTGAGTAAGAAAAGGTCACCAGTGCTCTATAGCTAGAGCAGCAGCAATTTTTAAAACCAGACTTGGGAAATACGAAGGCAAGACCTCACCTACTTTGTTGTTATTATGAGTGCTTCTTAGAGTTCAGACCAACAGACAAGAGTGCCTTTACAATAACCTTATATTCATCTTTCATGTGATGAACAAACTACTAGGGGCATGGTAAATCTTAGAAGGATCTTGTGTGAGAAACAAGGATCCACCAGGATCTTAAAATTATACTTACAGATCTTTAAAGGAGCTCATTGGTCATTTAATCTAACTCCTTTATTACACATAAGGGAACTGTGAAACAAAAAAGTTAAAGTCATACAGGAAGTAAGGAATAGAAGCAGTATTTGAACCAGAAGCCCCTGACTTAAGAACCATTATTCTTTCAACTGTACCCCAATATAATTTTACCCTGTTCTCATCACTGAGTTCACTTCTGACTATGCCTGTTATTTTTGTATCCTGTACATTTCTGTAGGGTTAAAATAAAGGTACTTCCCATCTGCTATGCATATACAGAAGCTGGGGATCTCTTTAACTCACATTTCTGAAAATTTCAGCATAGGCTATATTTGAAGTTTTTTTTTTTCTTAGAACAAACTCCAGCTGAGGGAAATGAGACGAAGAGAACGTGACCCTTTAAGGTCAGCCCCTGAGATCAGAATGACTGTAAGGTGATCCCAGAGTCTTTGGACTTTGGCAAAATATCTATGGATAGGGAGTGTCTGACAGGTTTTATGACAGCGTTAAACAGTATTAAGTACTAAGAACTGGGAAATGTACTCAAGCTGAATGCTGAGCAAAAGTGCAGTGGCATAAGTTCATCTCCTGATTTGAAAAAAGTAAAAACCATTAGTCATTCATTCAATGACATTTATTGGTTCCAAAGTACTTTCCTACATACTATGGGGAGATGCAGAGAAATAACAAGATATAGACTATATTTATGATGATTGGAAAGAGAAGACAAATGAGTTACTGTTCTCACTGAGCAAGAAAGTTAGCAAGTAAACAAGCATTCAAAATGGCATTCTCTTAAAAGCATCTTTCACTTTGGTCCCCAAAGAACTCTACAGATCAATAATAACAACAATAATATCTTACATTTACTTGAATAGTATTTTCACAGTTTTTAGGAAATGTTCACATTCCATTTTTTCATTTTAGCCTCACAACAGTGTTGTTGATTAAGAGAAGAAAGAAAACTTCCTAGCCCTTCTGGGTTTATTGAGTTAGTTTTTTCCTTTACAATGTTATGAGGTTGATGGTAATAATAATTATCTCCATTTTATTATTGAGGAAATTGAGGCTCAAACTTGCCCAGTGTCAGTCAATTAGAAAATGGTAGAGTTGTGACTAGACCTATGTCAGTATTCTTTCCACCATCCCAATTAGCACAGCTAGCTAAGCAAGCTTAGAGTTAAGATCATTGAGCTTAAATGGTGGCAAGTGAGTTGAGCTCATTGAAATGAACCACAGGGGTTATTATAATGTAAACATAAGTGCAAATTAAAAATGTATAGTTCCATAATTTATTTGTTAATGTTTCCCCAGAGAAGTAATTCTACTGGTTTACTGACTTAGAAAAATCTGTCTGTATAACTAAATTATGTTGTGTTTTGATTTTTACAAGGAAAAACTTATTCAATAACCATGACACTATGCCATACAGTATGTGTATATATTCAGGCTCTAAGCAATTCAAATACCATTAAAAAATGAGATACTTATCTTGGTACGTGGCATAGTGTTTTGCAAGTTGCTAAGCACAAACCTTAAGATGAGTACAATTTCAAGAGATTATTAGAATTAGAAAATCCAAAGCAAATATTTGTTCTTGGTATATCCAAAATAATGTCATTACCTTTAAAAAAGAAAAACTTGGAGATGAAAGTTTTTAAATTGAAAATTGGAAGGGCAACTTGTAGGATATTACACACACACACACACACACACACACACACACACAAACACACAGAAATTTTTAGCTCATGCTGGACATAAACACACTTCAGGCTGGATTGGCTCATAAACCACAATTTAATTGAACTCTGATAGTCCAACCTTAACCAGAACAAGATTCCCTTCTATAGCATTTTTCATATAAGGACAGATTTTAAATATAAGGAAATATAAACCCAGAGAGATTAAATGACTTATATGGGAGAGTTGAGATTTCTGTTATCTTAAAGTTGGAAACCCTCAGAGCTCAACAAGTCTCACCTTTATCTGAAAAAGAATCCCATATATATTGCTCACTGATCATCTACCCTTTGTTTAAAGGAACAAGAAGGAAGCTGCTATCTTCTGAGGAAACATGTTACACTTAACTTTAGTTGTTGAGAAGTTATTTTGTTTTATTTTGCTTCCTTATGACTAAATTTGTCTCTGTAGTTTCTAATTTGAAGTTCTAGGGTAAAGAAGAACATGTTGCATTCTTCTTCAAGGTGATAATTCTTTTAAATACAGAAAGTTTATCATGCCCCACCTGCCCCACCCCTCCAACCCAAGTCCTCTATTATAAGAAAATCAACAAAAGTTGTCAAGCTCCTACAAGGTTCCTGAAACAGTATGAGATACTAGGGATAAAATTCAAAGATAAAACAAGTAAAAAAAAAATTTCCATTTCCTTCAACTTGTCCTGATATGGTATAAACTGCAGTTTTCACTCCTCTGGATTGTCTCTTCCCAGAGGCAACTAGCACACAGTTAATAGAGCTAATCAGTTAATAAAATTAATAGAGTTAATTGGAGTTTGAGTCAGAAATTCCAGAGTTGAAATCCAGTTTCAGATCTTTATTAGTTGTAAGACTCTGGACAAGTCACTTAACTTCTGTTTACTTTAGTTTTCCCAAATTAATAGAGATAATAAAAGTACCTACCTCTCAGTGTTGTGAGTGCAAATTAAGATAATTCCTATAAAGTGTGTAGCACAATGTCTGGCACATATTAGACATTTTATAAATACTTAGTCCCTTCCACCTTCTTAAAATAAGGTGTTCAGAATTAAACTCAGTATGGCAGATATGGTCTGACTAGGACAGAATTCATCAGTATTCTCACCTTCATAGTCCTCAAAAGTAGGCTTCTTAATCTGGACCATTATAGCATTAGCTTTCTTGGTTTCTCTATCATTCAGTTGACACACACTGAGCCTGTCATAAACTAAAAGGCACATATTTTACTTTAGGCCTAAGGACTATAAATCAAGGACTATTTTCACTATAGTATAATGGGTACAGGTGGATACTATTAAAAATGCATATGAATAGTTATTGGATCAAGACTATAGCCTTTTTGGAATGTCAATGACAGGCTACTTATCAAGTTGATATCCAAGTAAAGGCTACTGTTAAACTATCTATACTTGTATTCTTGACAATCTGTCACATTACATTAAATAGCAAAAACATTCCTCACATCCTGGGCTTCAATCTGCTAGAATTGTTTGCATATTAATGACTCATTTACCTTCTGGGATGTCATTTCTATATGCTAATGGATCAAGTGCTCCTTAATAGGTGGTAAAGTCACACCATAAGGTAATTCATTATACTGAGATGTCCTTAATGCTATATCAATAAGAAAAGGTTGTTTTATATTCACGTTCAGCAGTTCCTTAAATTACTAAATTGTAAAGCTGCTTCTGCCTGGAAACTTTTATTCAGGAAATTTTAGAAACATAACTTGAGTAGATTTCTATTGTGCCTAAAACACCATACATTACTATCTTTTTCTGAAATATATCATAGAATTGGAAGGGACCTTAAAGAATCATAGATCCTCAGAAGTAGATGGGACCTCAAAAATCTAATCTGTACTTGAGTAGGAATTGGCTTGAAGAGATGTGATTAGATAAATCAGAGTCAATTAGTCCAATTTTTTCATTTTAAAAATGAGACAACTGATTTACAGAGAGTAAAAGTTCTTTAGTTAGATTCCATAAACCCCCCAAGATATCTGTAAATAAATTTCAGAGGACCAAGAACGGAAAAGGAGAAAATTACATCTTAAGTCCATATAATTGATTTCCTTTGTAATTCAAAATACATTATTTTGAACATTTAAAAACTTTATTTATAGGGTCCATAAGCTTTACCAGACTACCAATGAAGTCATGAGATCAGAGAATTTAAGGAACCCTTGATTACCCAAGGTCCCATAACTATTCAAATATTAGGCTAGGAAGACAAACCAATTCTAAAACAATTTTGTAACATTCGCCTTTCTACTATGTTGCAACCATGAGAGTATAATATTAGTTGCATGCATTAAAAAACTCTATATGCAATTAAAATGGACAAGGTCAAGGATAGGACAAGTAATAAAGGAGACAAGATAGTGAGAAAAGACTAGGAATCAGTGAAGTGGGATTTGATAGAGCAATTTCCTAATCTGGAAAACTTGGATTATAGCAATAGAAATCTTCATGGGAGGGGGCATAGATCACGTAACACATAAGTGTTTATGTGGAGGAGAGAGGTGCCATTATTCTGTTTTCATCAACCCTGTAATAATCATCTTCTATCACAAAAAAGTATTCTCAATGATTTGATTGACTCAGTTTTAGTTCCCCCCATCTCATCATTTCTTGTCAAAATTTACTTATAATGTTCAAGTGTACTCATCAAAAGCTTCCCTGGCACTGGCCATGGTTTTTCTGCAACTTTTAATCCTGACTTCTTTTTAAAGAACCATGTCTCTTTCCCATACCATGGATCTCACTTATCATAATATATTTTTCTTTAAAAGAAAAAAAACCAGGTTTTTATAATAAAGATGCAGAATTGTTTCACCACAGAACCCATGCACAAGAGTGATACAAATTGAGGTAATTGAAACAATTATTGGTTATATACATAGTACCTTTTGCGGAAGAAAACACGTCTTTATGCAACTGACAACACGTTCAGCTACTAAGTTTGAAGGAAATCAGAAGCTCTACTAAGAATAGATCACAGGAACAGACTGAATGATCACCATCTGCTTTCAGACTTTGCTTCTTAATATAAATGATGCACTTGTTTAAAAATGTTTGAAATTTCAAACACTAGAACAAAATCTCCATTATAGAAAAATTATATCCATATTTCCATTTGGCTGATTATTAGGGTATTCATATTACTGTCTTTGTGAGGTTAACTTCAAAAAAAAAAACAAGTCTTTTGGAATAAAAAAATCTTCAATTTAACAAGGAAAGGTAGAAGGCATTTAGTTCAACCTGAAATCCAAGGTCTTCTATATTTTATAGGTCAAATGACTGCTAGGTGGTATAGTGGATAAAGCACCAGCCCTGGAGTCTGGAGTACCTGAGTTCAAATCCGGTCTCAGACACTTAATAATAACCTAGCTGTGTGGTCTTGGGCAAGCCACTTAACCCAGTTTGCCTTGCAAAAACCTAAAAAAAATATGTCTTCTTATAGTTCATACCAAGACGGTAACTAGATGGTTCTGGGGGTAGAGCCTGAGTTTAGAGTCAGTAAAATCTGATTTTAAATCTGGCTTGAGACAGAGTAGCTGTGGGAACATGGGCAAGTCTAATCTCTGTTTGCCTGAATCCTCTAATGGAAAAAAAGTGAATTTTAAACTACTCCAGTATCTTTGCCAAGGAAACTCTATGTACAGTATGGTCCATAGAGTCACGAAAAGTAAGACATGACTGAATGACTGAACAACAAAAATAATTCATACCCATTTTTTTCCACCTCTGAAAACATGTATACAATTTCTTAATTCCTATTTTTAAAGAATCATTTTTTAAATCATTTTTAAAAATTTTATTTTTATTTATTTAAGGCAATGGGCTAAGTGACTTGTCCAAGGTCACCGGCTAGGCAATTATTTAGTGTCTGAAGTTGGATTTGAACTCAGGTCCTCGTGACTGCAGGGCTGGCACTCTATCTACTGCGCTACCTAGCTGTCCCCCTAAAAATTTTAATTTCTTATGTACACGGCAGTCCTTCAGATATTTGAAGACAGTTATCATGTCCTTTATCCCCAATTTTTTTTTTAGGGTTTTGCAAGGCAAATGGGGTTAAGTGGCTTGCCCAAGGTCACACAGCTAGGTAATTATTAAGTGTCTGAGACTGGATTTGAACCCAGGTACTCCTGACTCCAAGGCCAGTGCTTTATCCACTGCGCCACCTAGCCACCCCAAGTCCTTAAATTCTAATGATCACCCTTTTTTGTCCCGCTTGGACTGCATGCAAATACAAAGGTTCAAGCTCACCATCTCACAGAATTGAACTACTTACACTTTGATAATTCACTCTCATCTCCTATAGTTTCCAGCATCTCCTACTTGCTTAATACCAGTGTTATTTAATTCTCATCATGAAATTTAAAATCCTTTGCCTGAGACCAAAACCTCCTGCCCTTAATTTGCTAACATTCTTTCTATTTTCCCTCTATGTTCTTTACCACACTACCAAACTAGACTACTACCACATTTTTGTGTTTCAAAAATTATATTTACTTCTAGCTCTATCCATGAAAATTGGCCTTTTTATTTCCATCTGTGGGTTATTATTTTTTGAAAGGCTCACTTTGGGTTAGAATTGTTTCTAGTAAGATGAGAAAGCTCTTTAGTAATAATGTCTACTGTCAAGAAAATGTTTTTGTCACTCTGCATAAGGAGAAAATAAGACATTCTAGGAAAAGGAATGCAGTTGATTTCTTGGCTCCTACATCCCTCTCATGGGCAAGAATAACCTTGCTAGCTCTATTGCTAATGAGGTGGCCTTAAAAGGCTGTATAAATTGGAATAATAACAACTTTGACTTTAATGGTTGCATAAGGAGAACGTTGATGTGGACAGAAGGAAAACTAAAAAACAAGATGACAGAAGTTATCAATTCAGTTTTATCAAGGGTTCCAAGCAGGAAAAATACAAATGGATCATTTACTGATTGACATTACATGACAGTGAAAGTGCAGCTAGAACACTTTGTTATTCTGGGAGGCATTGTAGGAAAATCAAGTTTGATTTCAGACTAGGGAACGATTAGGCAGAGACTTAGCATAGCTAAGAAAAAAGAGGAAATCTTTATGACAAAAATTGGGATCAGGAATTAAGAATTATTCTAGCAATGATCCTAACCCTCCTTGTTATGTACAATTTGAAAAAGAATTGCTAGATGTCTTAAGTTACTGAGAATGAAGGCTTAGCCCCCTGGTTCACATGGCACAAAGAGAAGAACCACCCATCTTCAATGCCTTACTCCAAAGCACTTAATGGAATTGAATAAACCTTAGTCTGAGTCTAGCAGACCCAAGGTACTCTAGAAACAATCTAGTAACCTTGCAGTGATTGGTAATCACCATTTAGAACTGATTTCCAGTGTCTCTCCATAAGGAGATTAGAACTTTTATCAGTCTTAATAAGATTCATTATCCGATCAATTAACTCAAAAGCAAAGAACTTTCCAAAAAAATCACAAAATCCCTAAAAGAAAAAAGTTGCAAAAGAAAAATTAGCAAGAGAAGGAGGACATACAAATCCAAGAACTAACCCAAAGTTGACCAGAAGGACAAGGTGATCATTTGGTAATAATTCTGTGTTCCTAGTTCCAATGACATCTTTACTATTTTTCCAAATTTTTCATAGTGAACACTCACAAAATGTTGATATAAGTGTGTAACATCTCTTTTTATTATCATATCAGCTAATAATTTGTGGATCTTCTGACGACATCAAAGGCAGGCTATGAAAGACATCACAAAGGTATTTGGTTGTCAGTAGGTTCTCCTAACTTCACTCTTAAAGACTGATGATGTGAATATTAAGAACTTTTAAGATCAAAGCTATACACATGATCATTAAGAAAATTATTATAAAAAAAAAAAAACAAATCTCCTACATGATGGCAACACCACCATTATTGCACACTTGCCGGAGACTGTATCTTAACAGATTAGGTCTAAGTAACTACACATATTAAATGAATCTAGCTCAGCAATCATGTTGCTATTGCTGTGGGAGGCCATTGCATTATCTATATACAGTTACTATACCGGCAGTGGCAATTAAGGATCTAAACATCAGACAAGAATTGCTTTTCACTGGTTTGATAAACATGACTTAATAGTGATGAGTATAAGATATAGTCTTAAGGTCTATATTTTCAGGTATATAAAACATATGGAGTAGTTAAAGACTAATATCAACCCTTTTTGTTGTTTTTTGCAAGGCAATGGGGTTAAGTGCCTTGCCCAAGGTCACACAGCTAAGTAAATGTTAAGTGTCTGAGGTCAAATTTGAACTTGGGTCCTTCTGATTCTAGGGTCTATCCACTGTGTCACCTAGCTGCCCCTAACATCAACCTTCTGATGAACTTATTCCTATGAATGCTATTTCCACAAATAGACCAAAACACATGAATGGGAAGTAATACCAGAATATATAAGTAATCATTCATGATGATAAATGGTTTGGAAAGCACTATGAAAGCAGTCCCTTCACAGATTTTGGCCCAGCTAGTAGTAACCAGATAGTAACCTATTTGAAAAGAGGAGGAGCAAAATCAACAGCCTATTTGCAAGCAAAGTCCAAGGGAAAGACAATTAAAACATGATCTGCTCCACTGTCAAGAAGAGATTTTTCTTCTTGTAATCTACTGAAAGAGATTCATCACCACAAGCTCTGCTCCCTCTTCAATCCACCTTATCTTCATCAATTATCTGTTTCAAGCCTCAATGACATAATAGTCATACAAAATATTACCTTAAATCAATCTGAATGGAGATAAACATCTAAATAACCATTTAGGACTAGATTCCTAGAGCTCATGCCATTATGGTTGAAAAAAGTACTGATATTGTAACTTGTGCAATGAGGGTCTCCTCTTCAAATTTTCTCTATCATCATGCCTTTGCCAGAGCTCCAGATGAAACAAAGGACGTCACTACTATTCCAAAAACCTTCCTTTAGCAATATGTTGGAGCAGATGTGACTTCTCTCATAGAGTAGGAGATAATTTACCCCCAATTTACCAATTTAATCTAGTGGAAGTGTGGAACTGTGATGAAGATGACTTTATACCCACTCTCACTACATAGTTCAAACTGGCATTAGAAACATGGAACCATATGGCCCTGCTTCTACTTTTTGAAATGTTTCCCTTTCATTGGGGAGAATAACAGTCTGTTGATTTTATATCTCCTTTAAAAAGTGCACTTGCTTCAGTTATCAGGTCAGTTTCAGATTCTCTCTCCCATGTATTGTCCTTTAGCTAGAATTATGCCAAGACTGAGTGGAGGGACAACTATAGTGCATTTTGGTTGCTGACTTTTTAAGATTTGGTATGTGTAGGTCATCTGAATTTGGATTTTTATAAATTGAAGCATCACTCACTTTAATGTCTATGAGAGAAGGATCTGGTATTTTATATAAACTTTGCATTTTTCCCCATTAAAGAGTTTGAAGTTTTACATATTAGGAACTTAACAAATATTTGTTGAATTGAAGTTCCCTTCCTAATCCCTTCATCTAAATCTCATGAAAGTTTGGTTTTGTATTCTTCCATCAGCATGACTACAAACATTTCTAAAATGTTACACAGAATTGTACAAAATACTCTTGATGAGATATGGTCATTCCTAAAGTTATACACAAAATATAAAGGGACTATGTCATTTGCTTTCTAAATACTATATTTTTGTTAATTTAAATTAAAATTGCATCAGGATTTTTTATTGCCATACCACAATGTTGATTCATATACAGTTGGTAGTACATTAACCCTAATCTCAAAGTTTTCACCTGAATTTTTATCCTCACATCACTTCCTTTCACTTAACTTTTCAATCAACTTGTAGTTTTTCAAAATCATGTTAAAATTAATAATTACCTATTCAATGTTATCTTTCTATATTTGGTCAATAATATTAGAATGTTTAGTTCTTTTAGGATCCAGATTTCCATCATCTAACACATTAGCTATTCCTTTCTGTTTTGTGTCATGCACAGATTTGGTAGCACATATGTCATCTATGTCATCATTAGTAAAAATCAATGGAACTCTGCAAGTTTTTACTAAAGGAAAGTTGACATTAATTCATTAATCAATCATTCTTGCTCAAGAGTTGAAATTAGTGTGGTCTATGACACTTTAGTGCCTTCAACTATCTTATCATAGATATAACTTACCCAACCTCTCATTTTGTACATTAGAAAACTTAATCACAAACAGTATTACAATATTCATAAAGGTAAATTAATTTTAATTCACATGAAAATACATGTCATATAGTATTGTTATATGATTTGTGAAATCAAAAAATGATATGGTTTCATAATTCTCGAATGAACATCTGATTGAACTTATCTAAATGATAATTTCAATTCTACTATGGTTAAAAATTTTCAGTCCTTTCCTGGAATATTTCATTATAGTTTGGTCTCCACATTTTATGAAACATATGATGTTACACCAAAATGTACTATAAAGAAGGTTTAGAAATGGAATGGAACAAAGTAGTAAACAATGAATGAAGTATAAAAGGACTGATGTTCTTATCCTATCTCTGCCATTTTTTGATGGTACAACTGGCTCTAGACTAAGCCCAATGAAGACAAGGGGGCATATATTAATATAGGAAAATTATTTATTCAGAGTTGGAATGGACTCTAGGGATCATCATCTTTTGCAACCCCTTCATTTTGCAAACATTGAAGCCCAGAGTGATTTAGCCAAGGTTTCACAGACAATAAATGTAAAAGCCTTTTTTTTTGCTGACTTTTTAAAGTGACTTGGCCAAGATTTCAGACAATAAATGTAAAAGCCAGGATATAAACTAAAGATTCCTGGCTTCAGTTATTTTGCATCTAACTACTGTTAGTACTGTTAGTACTCTACATCTTGTGGGTGCCTGATAAATTTTGCTTATTGAGGAATGTCAGGAAAGCTTGCTCATTTGAAAAGGGTTAGACCAGAATTCCAAGATTTCCTCAGTTCTGTTTCTCCATGACTATGCTGTTATGGTCATAGTCTCCTTTTCATGAGACCTCCACAGATGGAAGCATAATCAAAAATAGTCATCTGCCTTGAATCTAAATCAAAGGGTCTAAATTCTCAAAATCTAAGAACTTGAAGGGACCTTAAAAATCACTAGTCTAACCTCTCATTTTATAGAGAAGAAAAATTAAGTTCAAAGACATGGTGACTTGCTCAAGGCCATACAACCTCTCTTGACTCTCTTCTCCATCCATGATTACAGACTATTTCACCCCTTATTAAGTAGCTTCTCATTATCACATTTCTGAAATTGTACCATTTCTGAAATTATACCATTATAGTTATATGGAAAATAAAGTTGCAATGCCATACAGAAAATGTGACTTTTAAAATGTATCAAAAGGCAAAGTGCTTAACACAACACATTTTCTACTGTGTATGCTATTTAAATTTCCTTCAGCTATGCCAGCCGACTTCCAGAACAAAGAAAGGTCACCATTCTTTATAGAAAATGTTCAGGAATTTAAACATTTTCACTCAACAATGATCTAAATAAATACTGCATTTAGTCAAGAAGCAGGTGAATTTTATATATATATATATATATATATATATATATATATATATATATAATATGGGTATTCTCTAAGGTTAAGAATGACTTAAACATTTACATTAAAAAGGAATTTGTAAGTGGAAGTACATGTTTTAGCAGCAAAGATAAAAAAATATAAATTGTAGAAAACAGTAGATAAGTTTGAGTTTAAATGTATTTGAAGGAAAAAATTATAAACATATTATTTATACAAATGACCTTGAAAGAGGTGATCTTTTCAAGAGGTTGAAGAAAAGAAGAAAAAAGGATTCTACTGTGTCCCATCTAGGTACAATTTGATTCTCTGAATCCTATTCATTCAAAAAACGTATATCAAAGCCATTATGTTTTATCTAATATCTGTCAGGCAGCATTACTTCATTATTATTTTATCCTGACCATAAGGAAAATAAATGTTGCAGAGACTAGTAATTCTCATGTCTTCAATGTTTTAAGATTCACAAAATACTTTCCTTACAACACAGGTCACATTTCTAATTTAATATGTCCAAACTGGAACTTATCTTTTTTAATAAAGGTGTTTTTTTTTCACATCACCTCCCTACTTTTGTCCAACATACCTTTGTCACCCAAGTTCACAACTAGAATCAATTTCCACAATTCACTTTCCCTCACTTATCATATCCAATTAGTTTCCAAATGTTGTTTCCTCAGTATCTCTCAAATCAGTGTCTTCCCTTTAGGTTCAGAGCCACCACTCTAAGTTAGGCCCCCCATCACTTCTGGTTCAGACTTCTGCAGTAGTCTCCTAATTAATATTCCTGGTTTCAGTCACTCCTCTCCAATCCATCTCTCTGTCTCTCTGTCTCTCTGTCTCTCTCTCTCTGTATATCTCTCTTTGTTTCTCTCTCTCTCTCTCTCTCTCTCTCTCTGTCTCTCTGTCTCCATTTCTCTGTCTCTGTCTATCTGTCTCTCTCTCTCTCTCTCTCCATCTCTCTGTCTTTCCCTCTCTGTCTCTCTCTCTGTCTCTCTGTTTTTCTCTCTTTCTCTCTCTCTCTCTCTCTCTCTCTCTCTCTCTCTCTCTCTCTCTCTCTCTCTCTCTCTCTCTCTGTCTCTCTCTCTCTCCTGTTGTCAGAAAAGGGCATTCATTTATTTTGATGGTATGGTAAGAACAGTTGGAATAAAACATTCTAGCAAAAATCTGTGACACACCCACAATAGTCCATGGGAATGTTGGCATTCACCTAGAGAGCACATGTGGAAAATGGGGTAACTCACAGCTCCAGGGAGTCCTTTTGTAAAAGTCTTCAAAATACTCCCTTTAGGCACAGTGACGCTTTCTGCTGGGTTCTATGTAAGACCATAAATCTTCCTTTCCTCATCACACGCAGTCTATTCTCAGCTCCCAAAACAGACACTGCTGTCAGCTGTTGCTCTCTCAGGACAGTTCTATAATGATGCAGAAAGAGAAGTTCAAAATATGCCTGGCTCTTTGAATCCCTGGAAGAAGACTGGAAGAAGAAGCAAAGGAGTTTCCCATCCCTGCCCCTTCCTCCTTAGGGGTTTTGTTGGAATGCTGTCTTCCTGGCTCATTACTAACTCAAAGCTCTCCAAAGCTTTTAGCTAGCTTGCCAGAATGGCTATTTCTAAAACAGAGATTGGGCCAGATCATTCCATCTTAGAGAAGTGTTAGTGACTTCCCAGTGCCACTAAAATAAAATATCAGAAATTGATTCCAGTCCATCTTTGCTGATAATCTCTCCCTTTCACCCTGGGTTTCAGCCAAACTGATATACTTGAGTGTTCAATATTTCATCTTCTCCTCCATTGTAAAGAATGGTAACTGAAAAGTATTTCCTGCTTGCCATTAGCTCTTAGATTTGCCAGCTTTCATCAAAGTTGTATTCAAGTGCCACTCCTATGCAAGGTCTTTCTTAATCACCTTCTCCCCAAGGTGTTTGGTTCTTTAGATCAAATTACTTTGTCTGTGATTTCCTTTATCTATATACTTGTCATAATCCCTATTGGAAAGTAAACACCTTTATGGACTGGTTTTTAATTTCTGTCTTGATTTTTCCAAGATCTGGCACAATGCCTTGTTCATCTTGGATACTTAATAAGTCATTGCTGAAAGAATGAATAATCAAGGTGTTAGAACCATGACTCAGTGCCAAGTCCAGTGATTCCAAAGCTAGAAATTTCCCCACTATGTCATGATGCACACTCCTGCCTGACATTATAGGTCATTCCATGGTGAAGAAAACTGATTCAAATTTCTTGTTCGATCTATTTTCCCCATTCAAAGGCAGATGAGCAGGGAATGTAAGAACCTCCACAACCAACTTTGCCCAGCCTAAATAAAAAATATTGTTCCCTCTCTAATCTTATGAGGACTGCTTATAGGAGGGAAAAAAAAAAATATTACAGTATTCTAGGCATTTTGCTAAGCACTTTACAAGTATTATCTCATTTGATTTTTACAGCAATCATGTGAGGGAGGTATTGTAATTATCCCCATTTTATAGCTGAGGAAACCCAAGAGTCAAGTGACTTGTCCAGGGCCATACAACCAGTAAATGTCTGACACAGATATGAACTCAGGTCTTCTGACTCAAGAACCAGTGCTTTATCCATGATGCTAGGTATCTGCCTCTTAACTTATTAACTTATAAAAAGATTAAACAGGAGATCTTGTAACTAAAAAAAGGACTAACGAGGGAGCTGTGGCTACTAGTAAAATCTCAAACCAAATTCTGCAAACTAAGTTCCTGAGCAATAGCAGGATGATGATTTCATGAATTTTGTTGCCACAAAACCATTACAGCCAGGCAGAGCAGTTGCCAGATCCAATGGATCTCAATACTTAGGTATGTTGCCTGTGACTATACTTAGCAGTATAATATAGTGGCATTGATGTCCTTATTAGTCTTTGGAGCTTTTGTTTTATATGTATGGTTTAATCAGTAGTGGCAGTTTACAAAATAATACACTGCCATGCTCCATGAGATGATATATAATAAAAATAAGATATATATTCAAATTTGTGAGCTTATTGATGTGGCTATTTCAGCAAGCAAATAATTTATTCATATCTGCCCAGCCTGTGCAACTTCTAACCATGTCTTCTTCTGAGATTATAGAAGGAATTCACCCAATATGCTGACAAATATCTTCTGTACTTCTTAAGGATACTAGTAGCATCGTACTTTTTGCTTTGGCTATCCCTCCATACGTACTTTTTGCTTTTGGTTATCCCTCATTCTTTTCATGTAACCACAAACTTTTTTCAATTGTACATTTCTTTGTTGACATCTTTTATACTAGCTCTTTGTCATTTTTCTTTATTTGTTATGTGATATATAGCTTGCTCACAACCAGTGTATACCTCTATATTAATCTAGAATTGATGCTTATTTTTAATTCTTTAGAGACTGCAACCATCTCTGTATCAGCACCATATAATATCTACATGTTGCTGATACTGAAAAGATGAGCCATTGTTTCAGGAAAAACTTGGGGATCATTGAATGTAGTATACAGTTCCCAAAAAGCAATGCAGCTTGCTCTCCTCATCCTATTTAATTCTCTTTCCAATATGTTGTCTATTTGCAATGTGTCCAATATAAGATTGTGTGAATCTGTGTATGTACACAAGTATGGAAAAACTGTTTAAGTTTACCTTCAAAATATAATTATAATACAAAATACAAACAGTACGAAATACAAAAGAACAGAGACATTATAATAATTTGATTCAAAAGTTTAACTATGTCAAAGGCACAACAGAGAGTTAATAAACTTAAAAGGCTCCTTATTCAACAAACGCTTGCCATACTTGCTAAGCAAAGAGATATGAACTGATGGAAATGTGACTTTAGAATATTTTTTTTATTTATAAACATAAAGAAGGATGGTGGAAGATTAGGATAGGTATCCTCAAAAAAAACCCACAAAAAACAGGTAAGGATAATTAGTAGCCTAGAGAGAGTAGGATTAGAGAACTATTTAAACACAATCATTCTGAATATAGTTGAAGATGAAATTAAAAGGTCAACAAATAAAAGAATGATTTGCAAGAATTTTGCCTTTTCCTCAACTAAAATTTTGCCACCAAAGACAATAGTGCTCTGAGAAAAACTCTAAATGTTCTTATATAGGAGTACAGATGTCTATGGTGGAATAACACTTAAAAACACTTGTTTTTAGATGTTAAAACATTTTTCATAATATTCATGTATAGAAATAATTGTTCCAGAGATGCTGAGAAAGTTTGTAGGACCAAGAGTTTGACCAGTAAGATAATCTCTTCTGCTCCTCTGGGACAGAGAAATAGATATATAGTAATATAGAAATATAGTAAATAAGTGGTAATATTAGTGTGGCTTTGGATGGGTGGAGATGGATATGATCTTTAATATCTCTACTCTTGGTGAAACTAAAGATGATCTCCGATGTCTCTATTTTTCTTATTCATTAGTGGTAGTGGGGCGGGAAAGGATGGGGAGCCATTTTTTAAAATTGGAATCCAAAGAGTTACAAAAAAAACTGCATCAGTGTTATGAACATCAAACCATATTAAAGTGATGTACACATTTTTTTCCCAATGAGTGAAGTCAAAAATCAATGTTTTTTTCTCTTCAAAACATTTAGTAAACTTATTCAAGCTAGCCCCATAGAAATTTAAAACTGAGGAGAACTTCCAAGGTTGTCTAGTTCTTGAAATAAATATCTACTATTTTTAATTCTCAGTCATTTCATGGTTCTATTTCTTCTTCTTTTGTTTCCCCTTTGGAGAAGTTTTTGGCAGCTACTGGAATGGTTTGCCATTTTCTTCTCCATCTCATTTTGCAAACCAGGGACCTGAGGAAAACAGGGTTAAGTGACTTCTCCCAGGTCACAAAACTAGAAATTGTCTTAGGTCAGATGTGAATTCAGGTCCTCTTGATTCTAAGACTGGATGTGCCACCTAGTTGTCCAAATCCTACTAAAACAGTCCCCCAAAAGCCATCTAGCCTTTTCTTGTAATACCTTCAATTAGAGACAACTCATTGCTTCCTGGAAAAGTCATATTCCTAAAAAAAGAGATTGAACCAGAGAAAAACCAAAAGTTAAATTCTACAGACTATTATGTAATAGAACAATAAAAGTAATGTGGTATAATTGATCAAGTCTGTGAATGGAAACAAAATGAGCTGAATAGAATTTTGCTTTACACATTTACTAACTATGTGAATCTGGGCAAATAACTTGATGACAGTGGACCTCAGTGTTTGTATTTGTAAAATGAGGGGAGTTCACTTGATGACCTCTAATTTAAGGTGAAAGGTAAGATAAGGTTTCTATGTCTTTCAGCCATAAATCTATGGCCCCATGTATATTTTATAGTACAGTTAAGTGGCAAAATGAATAGAGTGCCGGGCCTGGAATCAAGAAAACTCTTCCTGAGTTCAAAACTGACCTTTGATACTTACTTGATATGTGACTCTAAGCAAGATACATAACCCTGTTTGCTTCAGTTTATACATCAGCAACATGAACTAGATAAGTAAATGGCAAACCATTCCAGATCTTTGCCAAGAAAACCCTACATGGAGTAATAAAGAATATGATACTACTGAAAAACGATTCAACAACCATAAAAGGATATTGAACAACTGACTTAAATGTATCACTATAGGAAAATCCTGGTCTTTAATCTCTTAAAATTTCATAGACATTCCAATTCAATTCTTGGTTCCAGGCAAATATAAAAGAATGGAAAAAGCAAATGGCTCCTTAGGGAAGATGGGGGGAGGAATGGAAAAGAATGAGGCAAGATATGATATATTAATTTTCTTTTTACATCTAACGATGCAAATGAAGTACATGTGGCTTTATTGTACCTACTTCTTGGACTAAATTTAGAATGAGCACAAATAGCTAAAAAAATTTTATTTCTAGAGCATTTTTCTCAAACTGTGAAGATCGTATTTTTTAAAATGGATGAGTCAAAGGATAAGTATGAGTCACTAAGGAGTAGAGAATAGAAATGCCAATTCCAATCTGCAGGATACTGACAGTTTTAATAAACATTTATAAAACACAACTATCTGTACCATAACATGCAGTAGGAGGAAGATGTAGCTCAGAGTTTTCCCTTCCTTAGAAAGTTTGGGAGTCTGAGAAGTCTAAAGAAGAAATTGGTTAAGGAACTATTCCTAGAGTGGTATAGGTCAGATTTTACTGTCAGAATCTCCTTTTTGCTTAGTAATGCTGCATAAGTGAAATCTGGCTGATAGTTTGAAGAGTACAAGGGTTTTATCTTGGCATGTGCTATAGATCTGACTTGAACATAGCTAGATTAAACACAATTTGCATGATGGAAATGATCAATATCCTCCATAGCCCTTTACTATTCACAAAAGGCTTTACTCAAAACAATTCAGTAAACTTGTAGGAAACTCAGGAATTATTATTCCTGATTCTGTAGATGAAAACCTGAAACTATGGGTCAGGTCACATGATGAATTTCAGAGTCCTGACTTGAAGTCAAGTTATCTGATTCCAATAGTTACAGGAAAGTGGAGGGAAAGCCTAGGAGAAAGACAAAATAAGATTAAAATTCTATACAAATTAAACAACAAGCATTGATTAATTACCTACTATGCTCCGGGAATTGGGTTAAGTCTTGGGGATAAAAAAGCAAAAAATGAAGCAGAAACCTTTAACATATCACTGAAGGTTGCAAATATAAATATATATATATATATATATATGTTTATATATATGGACATGCATATGTATATCTATTAAATTCCTAGTAAGATTTAGTCAAATATTAAGAATTGTAAAAATATATGAAATATAAATAAATATAAATATATAAAAGAATATAAAAGAATCATAAAATAGTGTATACCCATATTACAAATGAAAACCCCAAAGTGTCTTTGAGAAGTAAACAAATAAACTTTAGTGAAATCAAGAATCACAGACAAATCTTTTGATGACAAAGATAACGATAATAATAGGATTTATACAGTGCTTTAAGGTTTTCAAAATACTTTTCAAATATCTCAATTTAACCATGTAACTAATCTGAAGCTAAATGCTATCTCCATTTTTCTTGATAAGAAAACTGAGACAGAAAAGTTAAATGACTTGACCAGGGTTACATAGCTAGCAATTATCTGAAATTAAACATGAATTCCAGGCACATTTTCTACTCTATCTACTCTATCATCCTGTTGCCTTTAATGAATCAGATAGGCAGTTAGCTAGACAACACAGTGGAAACAGTGCAAGTCAGGATGCCTCCTCTTCCGTTGTTCAAATGGGGCCACAAACACTTACTAGTTGTATTACCTCAAACATTTACTAGTTACCCGTGGCAAGTCACTTGACATTGTTTCCCTCAGTTTCCTCATTTGTAAAATATTCTAGAAAAAGAAATAGTATACCATTCCAGTATCTTTGTCAAACAACCCTAACAGAAGTCATGGAGTATCAGTCAAGACTGAAAATGACTAAACAACAAAATCACTCTGATATAAACTGACTTATACAAGTTTAAGAATAATGTTTTATAATAGATATCATCATACCACCAACTCAGAACTTTGTAACTTTTTGGAATGAAAGTTCTCAAAATAGAAAGATCTAATGGAAAACCTAATAATTGTGGGATAACAGGACAAATAGATGCTAACCTGTCCTACCTGTCCTGGAATTATACAGAATATGCTTTTAGTAAACCCAAGATAACCTTATATTCCAAATCTCTTAATCAACTCCCAAAAGTAATCCTTTTATCTACTTTTATACTATTCCATCATTTATTAACCATAAAGTTCAATCGTAGGGTGCCAACTTGTTCATAAATCATTTCTATTTAAATCAAAATGAAAATCAAAAATAAGATGAGAAAAATGAGAATTACATTAATAATCATGATATTAACATTTCTTTAACTCATTAATTTACTAATGTATATTATATATCTTTTGATCTTTACAACAACGCTTTGAGTTAGATAACATTATTTTTCTTATTTTAGAGATGAGGAAACTGATACGATGGTCAAGCAATTTGTTAGGGTTACACAACTATTAAGTGTCTGAGGCAATACTTTAATCTAAATCTTCTCAATGTCCAGTCCACTCTTCAATAGAGCCACTGTGTTAAATAAAATGTCTTAGCAATCTTCTAGTCCAACCTAATTCTCTATTTATGAAAAGTGAAACCAAATGACTGTAACTAATTTGTCAATGACTTAGAAGTAGAACTGGGATTAAAACTTAAGCCTTTTATCTACTCAGTCAATGTTACTTCCATTGAATCACTACTTCTCAGCTTCATATACATTAAACTTTTCTTGTGTACTACTTTTGGAGAATGAAGTATCATCACCACAAGTCTTGCTATCAGATGATGATATCCCCCACCGCCAACACAACACTAAAAAGAAAAAGTGATTGGGATTTGTATTGGTTGAAAAAAAAGTTTGTCATGGGAAACTGGTTTCTTTTGAGAATATAGAGCAAAACTGATCAGCTCTCTCCTCTTCCCCCTATTGTTATCCCTTTATCCTTTTGACTGAAAAGAAAATAGGTTATCTGTTTCTGACAGGTACTAGAGGGAGCAATAAAAGAATTTTTTCTATCAAAGCTGAATACAGTTGCTACATCATTTATTAAATGAGCTTCTAGAAGGGTATTTACTCTTCTATCACTGTCTAAGAAGACTGTATTCTGGCCCTGTCACTAATGATATGTCCATGAAGGAATTTTTTGGGTTTTGTTATCTCCTATCAAGGTATGAATGTGTAATAGACATAAGGTTAACAGAGAAATAAGTTGCATAGAGAAAGAACAACTAGGAACCATGGAGAGAGAGAGAGAGAGAGAGAGAGAGAGAGACGTTATAGACCAAGCACTTTGAGGTTGTGCAGTGGACACAGGTGATTCTTGGCAATGACTTGTTGTCTAACCCTAGGACCATTTGGAAATACCTTGCAGCTACAGAAAAAGTGCTGCCCAAACTAATACTCCTACCATGACCCAAGAGTTCATAAAATCACAAAACTTTCCCCTGGTCTGTGACAGAAAACAGTAAGAATATTGAGTAGGAAGTGAAAGAATATAATCCTCATTCTAGAATGTGACTAGTTTTAATTTTTAATTTAATTTTTGTTATTTTATTTAATACATTATATCAATTATATATTATTAATATATAATTAAGATAGTATATATTATCAATTGATTATATTCATAAATTATATTACTTTATTTTTTATTATTTTAGTATATAATTCTGTTCTGATAGGCTTACTTTTTAAATATTATTTCTTGTCTGTCAGTTAGATTAGGATATGTTGTGAGCAAATGGGTCAGGAAAAATAAATTATCATTGGAATTACAACTAAGATCTTTGCAGGTTCAGTGGTAAGAAGGAGATAAGGGAGAGAGGAAAAGAAAGCAAAGTCATCAGCTACATACAGGATATGTCTGGTATCTAAATTTATTTTTTTAGGACCACCAAAGGCTACATTCACTTTCATTGACCATTGTGTAACTTTGGGGAGAGAGGTACTTTCATGACCAAGTCTGCTAGCCTAGCAGCAGTTTATTTAGTAGAAACTCAGATTGTAAAACAAACTAGTAAGTTTGTGAATAGCAAGTACAATGATAGGTAAAGGACTGTTGATTTGGGAAGATTGTGCCAATGTACAGGGATAACCATGCTATTGAATGTATGAAACACATGGTTGGATTCGGGAAGAACTGGGGAAAGAGATCAGGAAGCTTTCTAAAACAGCTGAGTCCCACAGAGAAGGAAGGATTACATAAAAGGACTGTTTGAAGGAAAAGTGAGGCACCTTTCTCTTTGGGCAATGATTCATTTCCCTATTAACATGAATTCAGTCTTGTCTGAAGATTATTTAAGGTACTCATGCAAGGTCCTGGAATTTAAAACTTCAAGAATAATTTTTAAATTCCTTTTTTACCTTACTTGCCTCTACACATCCAACTTGAAACCTCTATTTCTATATAATTATCTATGTAATGATATTTCTATGAAGGCACTTGGCTTTTGCTCGTTATTGTTGTCTATTACCCCTCTGTTGTGTGGTGAAGAAGAAAAAAGAAAAAGCCAAATAATTCCTTCTTAGCTGTTTCACTAAGGGTTAGGCCAAGGCAAAACTCACTCAGATGCTACTGAGAAACATTATCCCTCCATTCCAATGAAAAAAAGGAATACGGTCCAGGTAATCCTGATATGGAAATGGCATCACCCACTTCAAATAAAGTAAAATGTTCTCTCAAACAAAGGGGAATGTTGCTAGGCAAAGGTTTATTCCATAGTTTTCCTTTGTAAATTTATTCCATCTATACTTTCTTAGGTCTTTACATTTTTTTCAACCATTTGCACATGTATATTTTTAAGTCTCAAAATTTTCTTCCACCCTCCCTTCTCACCCCCTTCCCCTGAGCAACAGACAGGTTAGCATTGTATTTACATAATTCTGATAAACATGTTTACAGATTAGTCATTTTTGGTATGAGGAATTAGGATTAGGGGAAAGAGATAATTTTTACAAAGTATTCATCAGATTCTGAAAGGTTGGGGGTTTTTTGGTTGCTTTGATTTTCTTCCTCTGGATGAGGATGACATTGTCCATAGCCACTCTAAAACAATTAATCCTAACTCATTGAACTGCTGAGAGGAGCTGCTTCCATCAAGATTGATCATCTCACAATTTTGTTATTAATGTGTCCAATCTTCTTTTGGTATTATTCCCTTTGCATAGCATCAGATCCTGTAAGTCATTCTATTCTTCTCTAGAGTCTGACAATTTATTGTTTCTTATAGAAAAATAATATTCCATAATTTTAATGTACTATAACTTGTTTAGGCATTCCCCAATTGATGGGCATCCCCTCGATTTCCAGTTCATTGCCACTACAAAAAGGGCTGCTATGAATATTTTGGAACATAGAGGACTTTGACCATTTTTAATAATTCCTTCTGGATATAGACTTAGAATTGATGGGTAAAGGGGTATGAATAGTTTTATTGTTCTTTGGGCATAGGTCCATATTGCTCTCCAAAATGGTCAGATCCATTCATTGGATCCATTCACAATTCCACCAGCAATGCATAAATGTCCCAATCCTCCCCAAACCTTTCCAACATTGATCATTTTCCCTTTTTCTCATTTTGGCCAATCTGATAAGTATGAGGTACTACCTCATTTTTTTTAAAATTTGTATTTATCCAATCAATAATGATTTGAAGCATTTTTAGGATTATATATAGTTTTAATTTCTTCATTTGAAAACTTCTATTCATATCCTTTGACCATTTATCAATTGAGATCTTTCTTAGGTTCTTAAAATGGTGAATAATTATGGAATCATAAAGACTATTTCTTGCTTTTAAATTCTCTCTTTAAAAGTATAATTTTTCTCTTCTCAAAGTAGATTTCCCCCTCCCCTCACACTGGGCCTTTAACACTCTAACTTCTCTGTCCCTTTACCAATGCATTATTATTTGGCATCATCCCAACTACTAAGACAAAGGGAGATACTCAGAAGAGAAAAAAATGGGCGTTTGTTAATGGTTTAATTGAAAAGGCAGTTGTTTAAACAAGTTTAACCTAGCCTGGGTTTCACATGGCATATGGAACCATTACCTCTCCACATTTACTTCAAATTCATTCATTTACAATCACTTGTTTATGCACTTAATTTATTTAATGAATTTGTGTGTCATCCTTGAACAGAAGCCATGCTAATAATCATTTCTGAATTGTTCCAATTTTAGTACATATGCTGCCAAAGTGACTTCCACCTAATTTATTTTAACCAAATTACTCTACCTTTACAGAAATACAAGAATAATTAAATGTTTGCTGTAGCTATTGAGTATACACCTTTTCCTGGTCTTGGGTGAATAAACAAAGTTTATATGTCAACCCATGCATACATAGCCAATAACAGGTCCAATATCTTCTTGATGTATAACCATTTGAATTGTAAGTCAGATAACGTGGATTTCTTCTAACATGCATATCTTGCTCAATATCAATAATTAGTAATGTAAAGTGATAATCAATCATACTCATTGCTGTTGTAAATGGTAAATACATTTATAGACAACCAAAAATAAAATATAACCTGAAAATATGTCATCTCCCATTCTCTTTCGTTCTATTACCCAGAAAAGCTTTGCCAGAATATAAGAAAGATATATTTTTCCACATGTGGATCAGAAACTACAAGAAGAATGAGATTTGTATAGGGTAAAATAGGGTAAGGAGGAAGAAAACATAAAGATAGATACTCCTTCTGATACATTAACTTTGGTCTGAGAAAAGCATATTCATACAGATGAATGAATAATTTATCAATAATGTTACTATGAAAATGTATTAGTAGGGAACAATATACTATGCCAACAAAAAGGGTTTATCAGATTTGATATTTTAAAGAAACTGATGGAATAAAGGTGTTGTTATTTTTAATACCATTCTCAGGAATATAATATACACATTGACATCATTTTTTAAATAAAACCTAAAGGAGACTGAAACTCAGATTAATGGCAATTAATTGCCTTAGTCCCAAAGATGAGATGATGAAATATATTTCTTTCCTTCTTGTAAATGGAGGGCCACAGATGTGGAGTATACCAATCTGTTGGTCACTGCCATTTCAATTAATTTTTCTTAATTTTTTTCTTTGTTACCATGGAGGATTCAGTAAGTAGGAGTTTATTGGAAAAATAACTGATGCAAAAAGAACAAAGGCATCAATAAAATTTTTCCTTTAGATGATGGCTCTCAATTTCCTTTTTCTGAACTCTTGCTAAGATTGCCTTCTTCTTGTTTAGCAGAAGGAAAACAGCATGAATCTAGTCAATTGACTAATTAAAAGAGAAATCAGAAATCAGCTTCTACAGTAGAAGAAAAAAAGCTTAACCCCTAGGGACAGGGAATTGGACCCACTCCAAGAACATAGAGAAAGGGAATAAAATACTTTTTTGAGTTTGTTTCCAGACTAATGGTTTCATCCTAAGCCTCTGGGGACATTTAGTACCATATAAGTCAATCATAGACAATAGCCACAGATGCGAAGCTGAGCTGAAGGCTTTCAGAGGGAGACCCTGGAGTCCCTCAACAAAGTGTAAAAATTGAGCAATTATCTCTCTTCCCTGTTGGGAGGCTTAGACTTTTACCTGAGGCAGATATGCTTTTTGCAATAACAGTCTCTAGAGCCATAGAACATCCCCTACTAATTGGAAAGTCCAAAGTTGTAGGAAGAAAAAAAAGAGAAAAGAGCAAGAATAATTTCAATATAAAGAAGCCCTCCTGCCACAAAAATCCTTTATACTTGCCTTAATGGTTACAAACATGGCTTGATATTCTTTTGGGCAAGACAGGGATGCTCCCAAAGAAAGGAGAAAGGGAAGTCTACACCTATGATTTGAGGGTCATGGAAAGGAAACCCTCTTGCACACACACATACACACACACACACACACACACACACACACAACACATGAGGGGATTATAGATTCTGAGAGGTAGAAGGAATGTTAGATATTAGTCAATCAATCTGACCTTCTAAAAGAATTCTCTATAATATCTTAAAAAAGCAATTATCCAACTTCTTTGCCACTCTCTCCAGTGCTAATGTACAAGTGAAAAAGATGTCTAAAAATGGGTTATTTGGAGTAAGGGAAAGATCAAGAAAAGGGACACCCTCTGCATGATTTAGCTAGGAAGATAAGAAACACAGTAAAAAAGCAATATTCCTTGAAACCTATTTTTTGCTTTTTTATATCAAAATTATATTTAAACAGGAAAAATAGACAAAATGTTAGTCAGGACTTAACTTTCAAAAGAATAACTTACCTTCATCTAGAGCTGTGGTGTGTATAAAGCAGTCCTTTGAGGAAGAGACTTAGATCCCAGAGAATTGAGGTATTCTATGTGTCCAAAGGATTCACAACTATTCAGTGGTGGCTAGATTTAGGCTAAGCTTTATAAAGGTCAAATTCAATGCAATTCCTATTACTCTGTTCTTCCATTAGTAAAAATAACCAAGAAGATGGTAATTAAATGACCTAGAGAAACTGAAATTTCACAGATATGATGACTGAACCACTTTCCATTATCTTTGAATAATTTTGATAAATTCAATATAGACTACTGCATTGAAAAGAGGCAAAACCTTTTGTGGAATTCAGGGATGACTAACTCTTACTACATTTTGGGGAGTCATTATATGTTTTTGGTAATATTCTAGTAGTTATTAATAAAGAAAAGGGATCTGAACTCTTGTTGAGAAGTAGAAAGAATTGCTGAGGAGCAATGTAATTCTTCATCAATAAAGAATTAGTAAAGGTCTTCAGGCCAAGGGTTCCTATAATGGGAAATGATCATTTCCTGACTATTCTTATCCCAGCTTTCTAGGATAATATACTATTCTAGATGTCTTAGAAAGGAAATACCTTCTTTTGTTGCTTTGCAACCACTGACCAGACTGTTTTATTAAGATTCATTGGTGATTGTTTAAGGACCACTGGAATCCACTTTGAGAAAATACTTGCAGAACATATAACAGCAATAACATATGTATTTGCATATATATACATATACATATATATAGAGAGAGATATAGATATGGATGGATGTATATCTAAACATAACAATATAGGTAAGTTTCATGTATCTAGAGAGCCATAAATAGAGACAGATGTCTTTTAAAGCATTTTCGATATATTATTTTATTTGATCCTTACAATAACTTTATAGGGTAGTCAGGGGACTCCATATTACAGATGAAGAAACTGAAGTTTCATGAGATTAACTGAATGACCCATGATCACAATTTGGTCAAAGCTGAGACTTCAATCCATGTCTTCTGCCTCTGGATCCAGTATTCTTTCTAGATTCAGTACACCACAAAAGCTAGTGAGTTACTGGGAAAATTATTAACACAGCCTTTTTCTGCTATGTAAAGGAGCAGGAGCAACTCCACCCCCCCCCCCCCACTATTTCACCAGACCTAAAGTGGAGATATAAAAGTTGTTCTTTTAGTGGTCATTATAACTCTTTAAGGGCTCAATCCTTGGCTTTAAAGTCTGAAAAAATTAAAATGCATGGGGGAAATTCACACCTCAGCAACTGCCTACATAATTGTCTATTTATGTAGCAAAAGCTGTCTTTAACAAAACAAAGTTTTTATTCTTTTATTTTTCACATCTTTGTTCAAAAACAAGCAATGCAAGGTTGTGCACTATAGTAATCCCAGCCAAAAATTCAGAGGAAAATGAATTTATGGACTTTCTCCCCTGCAACAAAATCAGAATGGGAAGCCTTTCAAGTATTTCTGAGTGCCATTCATTATGCTGCTTTTTTATGTTCCTATTCCATATTTTCCCTATATTTCACTGCTTTGTGGGTTTTTTCCTTTCTTTGAGTTGGCACACTGGAGACAGTGTTTGGAACAAGGCCTGGAAGTTTCATAGACCCCTGAGTAGCAGCCGTTGTGCCATCACAACCCACAGGTCAGTGGTTTCCATTATCTGTACAAGCCCACTAAGTCTCTTGAGTATTCATGGCTGCTGATTTTCTTCCATTGAAAACATTCCTCATATGAAAATGAAAGTCAGGGGTGGGGGTTTGGATGATCTCTGAAGTGCCTTTCATTTCTAAAATGCAATCTCTTACTCTATAATTCTGTAAAAATTAACCATGTTGACTGTTGGCACTGTAACTTGGGGGAAAGAACAAATGAAGAATGCAGTGTAGGTGAACTATATTATTCTTGTGTACAGACAGTATTTAGCTGGAGAATATAAGAAGAAGGAGGATGGAGTGTTGTCAGATTACTAGGCTTTCTAAGACTATAATGCATTATGTAGCATTTACTTGGATAGTTGTGGACAGAGAATCAGATTTAGAAAATATGCCAAGGTTCTGGAATGACATAATTTCACTATGGGGTTGACTAAAAAGGTGTGTGTGTGTGTGTCTGTGTGTGTGTGTGTGTGTGTGTGTGTGTGTGTGTGCGCGCACGCATGCGCACATGCACACATATCAGAGACAGAAAGAGAGAGAGAGAGAGAGAGAGAGAGAGAGAGAGAGGTTATGTGCTATGTCTATATTTAGAATTTTCCAGAAAAAGGGAGACTATTTTTTTCTGGTGGTCAGATCTATGAGAAAGTCAGGATGTATTCTTGAAACAGTGACTATTGTGAAACTCCATCACCAAACCTCTAGAAGACATGCTTGAAAACTGAATATTTAACAATTTTTCACCAGTGGAAAGGAAAACTACACTCCCTTTCACTGTCCTTCCATAAGGCTTGGCACAAGTTATTTACTAACTTACTAAGTACAGGAGAGTAAGTACAGGAATTTCAAGCTGTGTTTTTCAGGATAATTTCAAAGCAAAAGTGGTCTTTTGAATTCATACCTTTCAGAAGTCACAAATCACAATACTTTTCATTTTTACTTTTAGTTAGTATAATTACTAGCCTTCTTTCTGTTCCTTGTTCCCTGACTCTCTCTCATAGTTTTTTTTTTATCAGAATTAGATTTTATATTTCTGAAAAGCAAAATCCATAATTTATTTTGGAGCTTTAGTTATGACTTCAATAAGGACATTGGTTTTTTTAAATTTTCATAAATAAATCACTTAGAAGTATTGAATATTTCCTCTAGGTAGTGAATCTAGGGAAGATGTATATCTGTGCATATTATATATATATATATATATATATATATATATATATATATATATGAAAACACTAGTATGATCATCTATTAACATTATATATAACATGAATATAATTTATAACTGATATTACTTATAATTTCACAATATCTGATCATTACATTTCAATCCAGGATATATATTTTCATTGTTCTTGTTGAAATAAAATCATATCTTTTTATTTAGTTCTATGAATGGGGTGTGGAAGAAATAAGGATTGGATGCAATGAAAAATCTTTTTTAGAAATAAATGGACTCATTGATCTGGGACAGCAAAATAAATCATGGTTCACAAATATGATGAAATATTACTGAAACAATGAGTTTGAATAAGATAGGGATGAATGAGAGGACATGAACTGATGTAAAGTTGAAACTATATAACCAAGGCAACAATATACATAATGAGTGGAAAGAACAATTAGAATATGAAAGATACACATTTAGAATAACATAACTTGATATTAAGGAGAGAGATGAGGATACATCTCCTTTTCTTCCTTGTAGCACACAATGGTTGACACAATGGTTAGTTTTGAGGTTCATTGGATAAGGAAGAATGAAGTACAACTACCCTAAGCCTGCCAATACTGCATTGCCAGGGTTCATCAATAATATGGGGCATTAAAAGGTTAAGGCTCTCACTATATCCAGAACAATACCAATCATCCTGTTCTTACTATATCAGGCCACTGGGTTCAGATGGTTCTGGATGGTTCTTTACACAAAACCCCTTCACTTTAATCTATTTTTATATGCAAGTCATGGCATCATTTCCTTGATGTCATGATCTTCTTCCAGATGGAAGGACAATAACAACAACCATTAAAGTTCCATCTAGGACACTAGAAGGAAATTTATTCATAAACACATAAACAATAATGACTTTTTTGTTTTATCACTTTATTTTTAAATGGTAGGAATGACTAACCAGAAAAAACAAAAATTATTTAAAAAATTCAAGAACAAGTTGTCAGGGCTAAGCTGACCAGGACAAGTTATAACAGAAGAAAATGTTTATATCCTACCCTGACTGCTTATTCCTTATGCTATTTGAGATAGGTTTGTAAAAGGTTGTAATTCCTGGTGCCAGTCATTAAAATGAATGATTTAGAGCAATCAACTGGGTCTGGGGAAAAAGTCTCCCCCAGAAAATATAAATGGATCCAAGTTGTTATCTTCCTACTGAGGTCAAAACAGCTCAATAGACTCTCAACAGATTGTCAAATCTAAAGGTCAAAGGAGGAAACAAAAAGTTATTTATAGCTTTGACTTTAGTTCAGGGTCTAGTATGCAACTGCTTGAGGTAATGCTTCCAACTGCTCTGGGGCTGGAATATTAATTCTGCCAAATTCTCTTCAAATAACTGAATTATTTAATTTATCATGAGTCAAATGATCACCAGTCCTGTTAGGAAGACAAGGGAATAGTTTCCAATCAGCTTAAGGACTCAATTCCTGTCCACCAGCTATGTAGAGAGTTGACCTCCTACATCATAAATCCAAGTCAAAGTGGATAATTAATGCAGAGAAGGGAGTTGTGAACTTGAAGTCAGAAAATCTGTGTTCAAATACTGACTCCAACCCATATGACCAGTTTCACTGATTTGTGGAAAAACTCTAAAGAGATGACTCAAAGTACTTCAAGGTCATTAAATAAATATAAATATCTATATAAATGTCTATTATGACTGCAGCAATATGAAAGTTCATGACTTATGACTCAAAATCATAATTACAAATCCCATCAGTTCTGGAATTAACTTTATTTAATAATGTAAAAGTTTGGTTTTTCACAGTAAGAGAAGAATAAGTGAGCTTGGGCAGGCTGTGATGTCTGGTTAGTCTAGAAAATAGGTGTCATTGAAACTTCTGTCCTTTCCCCTCTACCTACTGTTGATGACCCTTTGCGAAAGATGCTTCAAACATGAATGGCTGAATATCCTCTCATTATAAAGAGTCCCCCTCTACCCTCCTCATGTATTAAAGTGAATATACCTAGAGAATGGTTGAGAGACAATCACAGCTGACCTCCTTACCAGTCTTCACACAACTTCATCCATTTTCACTGTCTGTCTCTCATGCCTGAAATGTTCTCCTCATCACTTTGATTTCCTGGCTTCCTTCTAATCTTAGATAAATTCTCATCTTCTTCAAGAAGTCTTTCTAGTCCTTCTTAATGTTAGTACCTTCTCTCTGAGATTATCTCCAAATTACTCATACACATCTTCTTTGTACATAGTTATTTACATATTGCCTCCCCCTCCAAAAGATTGTGAATTCCTCACTGGCATGGAGTTACTAATCTTTATTTTTTTTTATCTTGAATCATGTTTTGCATGATGCAAATCAAAGAAAGGACTCAATGCAGGAAGATTTCCTAATGATTCCAACAGTTTGGTCAATACTTCTACCCAGATCAATTCAATATGAGTTCCTATGGACCAAATCCTCTACATTGTTCCATAGGATGCTATTTCCTTTGAGACTACAGATAGAAACCTATACTTAGGCTGACATATTTATAGTTTTGGAAGTATATAAATATTTTGCATTATCCAAACATCAGAGAAAACTTATTTGCCTGATGAAGGGTCTGGGACACTCATTTTTTCATGTGGGAAGCAAGGTAGTTGATTCTATGCCTTTCATTAGTCATTAGTTCAACTCCATTAAGACTGTAAAAATCTCCCTGAATTGCAGCCAGCTCCAGATTTGCTTCTACCTTGGCTGCAGCAACATGTTCTCCAAGGTGTTCTGCTGAAGGTTTTGTATAGTGTGCTCAGTGGTAGACAGCATCACCAATCCTGGAGCTTGGTATGGGCTGAGGGGGGAGATAGGACTCTGTTTGATTTGAGCTTTGGACACTAATGTCAAATTCCTAGACCCTGGAGAAATCAACAGGTGCTAATGATTACAGGGCCTGAAGGAAGATTCCCTCCCAGAGAAAAGTCTAATTTAAGTAATCAAAGAAAGCTGCCCAGAGTTTCAGTTTCTTGTAACAACACCAAATTCTAATGGAAAGAAAGGATGTAGAAAATAGAGTTTATGGCAAATAACAAAGAAATAGGAAGATTCACCAGGTAATATGACAGTGAAAAGAGGTTTGAATTTGAAGGAGGAGGAGGACCTTTAATCCAATCAAAATGTTACCACCAGCTTGAATTTGGCTATAGTACATCTATTTAGGCTTCACTTTTCTCATGAATAAAAATGGAGTTGGACAAGATCAACTCAAAATATATATTTCTAAATCCTATAGCCCAAGGATGATTTTAGAAGGAAGGATAGGGAACTGTGTAGAGGCTTCTGACACCGAAGTAAATAAGTAGGAGAAATCAAACATTGAAGTCACTGAAGAAGAATGAAAGGACTAAGATTTATTGTACTATAAATAATAATATAAGATGAAAGTATTGAGAAAACATTAATATGTAACTGTGAATTATTTAAATTCTGTTCTAATTATATGTTATAGAAGCATTCTTTTTATGTAACTCATAATTTACACCTTCCAAAGAACTCTGGGATAATATACAGCAATTTAAAATGGTGAATGAACCCAAAACAGTTAATTTCTCCCTTTGCTAGTTGTTCCTACCTGGTGCTCAGGAAACCCCCCCCCCCAAGAAGTTCAGGTGTATATACTTTGCCATCAACTTGACTGAATGATAAAATAAGACAGATTCTCTTAATCCACCAATTACAGGAATTTCTGGTGACGTCATTGGCTTCCAAACAATAGCTCACATACTCTATATTTCAGGTTGATTGAGGTGTTCCTCAAACTGTGAAGAACAGATATGAGAAGGGTGGAGGTGAGGGTACTCACAGTTAAATTTTAAAGATATGGAATTTTGTCTCTAAGGTATTGTCCTTTTGATATAGGGACATTTTGTTTGCTGAAAAGGGCAGGGGGAGAAAGACATTTATATGAAGAAAAGAAACATGAGATACTTCTGAGACTGGAGAGAGAATTCCAGGAGGACATACTTGAAGCAGTTCAAAGACCCAAGAACTGACTGAAGGTGGAAATAATTGCAGTGGATTGTTTTCTGTTAACTCATTAACATATCATTATTTTCAAGTTTTTGAAGGATACAGCTTTTTAAAAACCTCACATATTAAAGAACTAAGACCATGAGGAAATACATGATGAAACTATGAATTTTAAGTTTTTTTTATCTGTTAGAGATGGGTTACCCTAAATCAAAATATTACAGGACATAGGGGGACATAGGAAGTCAAAAAAGACTCAGCCAACTAAGACATAAGCTAACAGTGAAGATAGACCCCACCCTTGCTGGTTGAAAGAGGCATTGCAGAGGAGTATCAAAAAAGAACAACAACTTTGAGATGAAAGGGCTATGAAGAGGGAACTTCAAAACTACTGGCATCTCAGTTGTTGGAACAAGCAGAAACCTTTGGCTTTGGGAAGAGCTGGCTATGTTTGTTACTCTGTAGTGTTCTCTAGAGCTTGAGGTTCACTGTCAGAAGCAAAGTAATGTAGATGCATAAGGTAGTTGCTGTTGTTTGACCTTCCTTCTGAAAACGACCATGACATTAGGAATGTGATGCCATGACACGCAAGTGAATTGGATTTAAGTAAGGGAGGACTGTGCAAAGTCACGATTCTCACATTCTCCTCAGGAGCCATTTGGGTGCAGTGGCCAGATATGGAGCCGGATGACTGGCATAGGAACTGAATTAGAAAAAAAAAAGCAGAATCTTTGTATAAAGTGCTTTCTGGGCTCATTGCTTTTGTTGCCAATTGAAGGAAGGGAAACCTGACAGTGGTCCTCTTCTGCCCTTCCTGGCATGACAAGGAGAAAGTTCATAAAGCCCATAAAATCATAGTGAGGAATATTTTAGTTCTCTAACTTTAAGGGAACAGTTTCCACTCACCACAGTTTTAGCACCTAGCCAAGGGAGGAGATCTGGAAAGATACAGACTGAAAAAAACAGAACAAGTACCAGTGAATCATAATGGTCTAAACAAAAATCATTTCATGGAGCTCTTTTAATTTAGAGCAGAGTACCCAGGAGGAAACAAACATCCTCATGAATTTAGGTGTTGCAGATCTAAATCTACAAAATAATAACAAAATTTTATCATCTATCAAAAACTTAAAATAATACCCAGCATATTTTTCTGAAGTTTATAATAGATGTTTCCAAGACTTGAGTTTAGTTGTCTATATGGTTCACAAAACCTTTACTGTTGGCTTATGAGTATTGAAGGAAAATTTAGAAGAAAAATGGAAATCTGATAAAATACAACTCTCTTCACATGCATGTAGATGGACTATAGAAAGGTGATACTATGGTCTAAGAATGTATACCCTGGTGACCACCTTCTGGTGATGGGCATCTGTGATGATGTCAACTAGATAATTTCTCTGAAAATATATGAGAAACTGTTAATAATAATAGCACTTGAATTTTTGCAAAATATTATCCCTGAATCCTTGACAGTTTCATCAATACTGCTGAAGATTTTATTCTTCTGTTTTAACTTTCAAAGGTTCAGGGTTATCTTGATACCTGATGAAGCATTTGCTTAGGATTTTAGTAGGTTTAATAGATTCACATGAATATATTAACATTGAAAATAATTTTTATCCCTATTCCAATTTATTCATTGCTTTTGAAGAATCATTTTTCTGGGCAAGCCATTTCCTGATCCATTTACAGACAGAGAATAATAGTAGTGATAATTATAATAACTAACATTTAAATATTGCTTTCATGTTTACAAAGTACTTTACAAATGTTATCTCATTTTATCCTCACAATCGCCCCAGAAGGTTGGTGCTATTATTATTTCCACTTCACAAAAGATGAAACCAAGCCAAATGGAGGCTAAATGACTTGTATAAGGTCACACTGTTAGAAGGTACCTGAGGCAGGATTCAGACTCATAAATTCCTTGATTCCAAGTCCAATTCTGTCCAATAGCAACTTTTGGTTACATAGTCTCAGAAACAAATAATCTCAACACCTCATCTTTCCAGGTCCATAGTTTTCTCATTTGAAACACAAGCATATTGAATTAAATGAAGTCTCAGGTTTTTAAAAAGTTGATACATAGGTTCAACATAGGCTGAAATAGTCTAGTGCCCATGCTCATCTTTTCTTCTCTATTCCTAGTGGCCAGAAAATTAATACAGAGAGGGATGCTGCAAGTACTTTTTGGTAATCTCTCACTTTAAATTCATTATTCTTCTCTGATTAATCTAGATTAAAAAATGAGTCTTGTTTGGTGGGAAAAGTTGGGTTAGTGTATATGTGCATGTCTTTAGTAGAGGCAGAAGTCATTGATAGAGATAAAGGAACAATATCTTATCTACCTCTTTGCAAGTAGTCTCAAATTTCTTTTCCTTTCTTTTTGTCCATTCATATTTTTGAGAGAAAGAAGGGAGTAGACAATATGACCAGGAATTTCCTAGAGAAATCTGGCCCCACAAACAGCACAGTCTAGAAGAAACTTTGGTGTGCCAGCTGTTATGACTCTCATATGCCTTCAGGCACAATAAGTTGCTATCATGAGTGGGGATAATGGAGTTGAGACTACAACCAGAATCCTCAAAGAGAAGAGAGATGTGAAATTTTTGCGGATTGATGTGAAGTTTTTGTTGGATGCCCTGACACTTTTTATATCATTAGATAGAGACAAAATGAAAGCTCCTTTCTATTTCTCCCTTTTATTGACTGTAGTGATTGCTATCAGAATTTCTATCTGTACCTTTGGATGTGGGACTATGAAAAAGAAAAAGGACCAAGAGAACAAGATGATTGAAGGGGATTTTCTCTATACCAAACCATTTGGTGTAATGTCTTTTGCATTTCATTCTATGTACAACAAATTATGTTATCTTATTTTTTTTGTTTTTAATGTTTTAAAATTTAAGACAATGGGGTTAAGTGACTTGTCCAAGGTCACACAGCTAGGCAATTACTAAGTGTCTGAGGTCAGATTTGAACTCCTCCTCCTCCTCCTCCTGACTCCAGGGCTGGTGCTCTATCCTCTACAACACCTAGCTGCCCCTTGATTATCTTATGCTATCTATAAACATAGAAAATGATCCTGAGAATGAGAAATATTTTGGTGGGGAAAGGGAGCTAGTTAGATATAAATAGTAAATTTCATATTTTAATATATGACTCAATATTCAAAGTCTATGAAATTAGGCTTTTAATATTCTGGTGACCATTCAATATGATAGGTTTATTTTAAAATTCTATGTATTTGCTTTATGTTTTTAAAAATGTGGTTCTTACAAAGGTTTCAGAAGTTTCACAAGCCTGATAAAAAAAGGCCCATGATACAAAAAAGATTAAAAATCACTGTCCTTGAATAAATTTGGTACCCAGCCATCATCTGGTAGCTAATATAATAAGTCATCTGACAGCAATTATGTATTTCAATATGAATTTGGTGGGACCAATGCTATGCAGAATCTGAGATAGGCCTGAGCTTGATCTTTCTAGAAATTGAGGGAATATAGCAGAAAATGTATCCTTGAGGTATTGGAGAGGAATATATGTATTTTAGTTCTTGCCTTATCTTCCAAAAACATTATCCCTTAAAAAAAACAATTAGACATTAAGTGGTTAAATGTTCCTGGAGTGATAGTCATTGATGACTAACAATGAAGAAAACAATTGTAGGGGCTTGAGCTTAGAGAAGAGACATCTCACACCTTTCAAAGGCTGCCCAGGACACTGGAAGGAAAACTGAGCAGTCTGGCTCTAGGATGGTTAACCAGAATCTTTTTGTTATACACAAAATGGGTAAACAAATGTTAGGTAATAAAATAAGCCTCTATCTCCCTGGGGAAATATCAAGTTGAAATCCTTACTGAAGAACATGATAGAAATGGAAGAATGTGCCTCCATTTACCAATCATAGTGCTGGCATGTAATGTATGATTAATAATGGCTTGTTGACAAATGGACAAGTCAACCTATATACTATGAGAGGATGAGGTACTGAGGAGAGGAGGAAGGAAGAGGATCTTAAACACTAAGCCTCTTCCATGCCTTTAGTTATGATTAAGCATATATAAATGGGATGTAGATGTAGAAATGGGGGGTAACATACAGAAAAACAGATAATTGAAATGGTCTTCGCTAGATAAACTTTTCACCAAAATTTGGAACGTTTTTATATACATCTTAAGGATGTATTTGGTTTTTGGTTTTTGCAAGGCAATGGGGTTAAGTGACTTGCCCAGGTCACACAGCTAGGTAATTATTAAGTGTCTGAGGCCAGATTTGCAGATCTGTTTTTAATGGAAGAAGGATTTTCTCTTCTCAAAATACTTGTCAGACATCTTTTCATGATATGAAATTGAGACACTGGTTCTGAAGGGCTATGTCAGAAAAGTATATGATATGATAGATTTTTACTGACTGAAGGTTAGAGGCACAATAATAAACTTAATATTTATTGTGTAAGGGCCAAAATAAGTAATTTTAAGTATAAATATCAGAAATCTAGAACTGGAAGGGATTTGAGAAACATCTAGTTCCAAACCCTCATGTAATAGATAAGGGAATTAAGGCCCAAAGCAGAAGGGAGAAATGAATAAGATAATCATTTGCCTGTTGGCAGCAGGTTACTAATTTCTCCCACAGTTGCACTTAAAGACCCTGAACTAAATATGGAAGGGCCATGGTTCTTTTTGGCATGCTGGTTGTAGGGTGCATTTATATATATACATATATATATATATATATATATATATATATATATATATATATATATTTTATTTATTTTCTAATTGTACAATGGTAGTTTCTCTCAAACATGCTTTTGCAAGGTTTTGAGTTTTACTCCCTCCCTTCCTTCCCTCCCTCTCCCCCCCAACAAAAGGCCATCTGATATAGGTTTTATATTTGCAAAACCATGATAAGCATGGATCGAACTGAATGTGTTGTGAGAAAATAATAAGATCCCAAAGGAAGAAAGAAAACATTAGAGATAAAATTACATAACACATGAGACAACTTTTAAAAATTGAAGATGGGGCAGCTAGGTGGCTCAGTGGATAGAATACTCACCCTGAATTCAGGAGGATCTGAGTTCAAATCTGGTCTCAGGCACTTAATAATTACCTAGCTTGTGACCTTGGGCAAGTCACTCAATCCCACTACCTTGCAAAAAAATTGAAAATAATAAGATTTGTCTTCATTTAAACTCCACAGCCCCTTCTCTGGGTACAGATGGTATTCTCCATCACAAATTCCCTAAAACTCTCTCTGATTATTTCACTGAGTATGTCCATCAAGGTTGATCATCACCCCATGTTTTTGTTAGTGTATATAATGTTCCCCTGGTTCTGTTCATCTCAGTATCAATTCATCCAAGTCTTTCCAGGTTTTTCTGAAATCTCATCCTTCACGAGTTTTTAATAGAATAATAGTGTCTATCATAGACATATACCACAATTTGTTCTCCCATTCCCCTATTGATAGGTATCCCCTCAATTTTCACCTTGCCACTACAAACAAATCTGCTATGAATATTTTGGTACATGTGGGATTTTTACCCTTTTTCATGATCTCTTCAGGGTACAGACCCAGTAGAGGTATTTCTGAATAAAAGAGAGTACACATTTTTATTGCCTTTTTGGCATAATTACAAATGACTCTCCAGAAAGATTGGATCAGTTCACAACTCTCCAAAAATGCATTAAAGTCCCAGATTTCCCATATCACCTCCAACATTGATCAATAGCCTTTCTGGTCATACTGGCCAATCTGAGAGGTGTGAGGTAGTACCTTACAAATGCTTTGATGTGTATTTCACTAATCAATAATGATTTAGAGTAATTTTTCATATGACTATAGATAGTTTTTATTTCTTCATCCAATAGAGGATACATTTTAAAGGAAGAAACCATCTAAATATGTTACAAAAGAAGCAGAATAATTGTACAAGTACTGAATATCAGTATAAAAAGATAATTATGAGTTTTCCATAGGATATGATACTTTGTTACTTTGGTGGATTCATGGTTACAATAATGGGGGTGATGCTTCCATTAAAGTGGATGGCCACCCTCCACCCTTGGTAATCAGATGTGATCCTTGTCTTATATCAAGAAAAGGTAAAAATGTTACATGACAATAAAAGCAAAGTTCATGACACTAAAGGCATGAAGGATATTTTCTAAGTTGAAAAGAAAAGAAAGAAGTCAGAGAAAACATTTCCCCTTGAGGAAGAATGTACCTCCATTTACCTATCTATAGATTTCATGCATTCCCAAATTTTTGTGGAACTTTGAAATGTACACCACAACTAAAGAACAAGGGGAATAAGATATTGACTAAAACAAAAAAAAACTTTATAATCCATTTTTAAAAGATTTTCGTTTAAAAAATATTAAGGGATTAAAGAGAAAACTCTGAAAAGTTGAGTTACATAAAACACTATGTTCTTTCTAAGGACTAATTAAATGAATGTACTATAACTTAAATTAAGCTATATTTATTTATGCATTCATTGATTTTTTTTTATTCACCCTCTTGTACTGCACTGTACTATATTATAAAAGAGAAAGTTAATCTATTTCATCCTCTTTTTCCCTATGGAGAAGTCAACTCTGAGACTTCATTTTGCTTTTCTTGATTTACAAACTATCCTTTATATCTTCATTGTCACAGATGTCAGTTTTGTTGTAATGCAATTAAACATGAAACAATTAAATGATGCGTAAAAATGTCAGTGTCAAATTAGGCTTCTCAAATTCATTAGTCCACAGCACAATGGTTTCCCCAAGAGATTCTATATCTTGAGAAGGCACAGCAGGCAATATGCTTCAGACCTCTTCCTTGACTCCTTTTAAAAATAAAAGGAATGGGGTATGGCATGCCTCAGTAGTCGTGTTTCCAGGGACCAGAGGAGAAAGATCTTCCAGTGCTTAGTTATGGTCAATCTCATCTCCTAAATTCAGTAACATCTTGAAACTGACAGCTTATCAAACTGTGAAAATTAGTCAAGTGGTGAAGAGAATGTGTAATTACGATGATTTCTGTTTTCCCAACTCACTGGGGAGTGGAGAAATGTAGACATATCTTTTGAAATATCTAGAGACAAACTACATTAGGTGGATAGTGTCTTGGTTTTTCTGTTCATACCCACCAAAAATAAAATAGAAATTTTCTAATTAAGAAAAAGTAGCAGAAAAACATTAAAGAACTTTATATGGAAAACTGTTAGTCAACAGTTATTTAAACCTTTATGGGTTAGATAAGAGTGAAAAACAATTCAGAACATCAAGTACAGTCTTAATCAATTATAATGAAATTATAGATACTTTAATTCAGTTTCATGCTGGAGACTTTATGCTTACTTATCCCTTAGGCTTATAGACCTAAGTATGAAAGTACTTGGTTCCTCTGAACCTCTACTTCAAGGTTCATTTCTGATGGAAAGGCACTTTATTTGATGGTCATTTATTGCTTCATCACAAATAAAAGAATGAATTATATCAATATTCTAATTTCTACTTAGCATTTTCCTTTTTTACATAAAACAAGCATTTCCAAGCAATCCAATTATTGCACATGAAACTCCAAATCTCAACTTGCTATTCCTTTGAAATATACAACAAAATTATCATGTAAAATTCTTTTTTCCCCCTCTTCTTTTTTCTACCCTACCCCTACCCTGTCCTAGAGATGGCTACCATTAGACAAAATTGGATCAGTTCACATGTTACCAATAGTGAATTAGTGTCCCAATTTTCCTACATCCCCCTCAAGATTTGACACTTCTCTCTTCAATCACTTTAGCAGATCTGATAAACATAAAATGATATCTTGAGGTTGTTTTAATTTGTATTTCTCTAATCAGTAATTCTTTAGAATGTTTTTTCATATGACTATCAAAAGTCTTGATTTCTTCATTAGAAAAGTGCTTGTTCATATCCTTTGATGATTTATCAATTGGAGAATGATTTATATTCTCATAAATCTTACAAAGTTTATATATTTTTGATATGAAACTTTTATCTGATAGTGTCTTTAAACCCCCTCCCCCCAATTTTCTGCTTTTCTTTTTTAATTGCTTTGTAAAGCAATGGGGTTAAGTGACTTGCCCAAAGTCACACAACTAGGTAATTATTAAGTATCTAGATTTGAGGACATATTTGAACTGAGATATTCCTGACTCCAGGGTGGGTGCTTTACTTTCTGCTTTTCTTCTTATCTTGGCTATATTTGTTTTATTTGTATGAAACCTTTTTATTTCATGTAAGTTAAATTATCCATATTGAATCTAACTTTGCTTTCTACCTCTTATTTATCCATAAATTCTTTGCCTATTCATTCATATGATAAGTAATGTTTCATATTCTTCTAATTTATCTTATAGAATCTCTATCTAGGTCATGTATCCATCTTGACCTTATCTTGTAAATTCTGTAAGATATCAGGCAATGCTCCATTTCTGCCATCTTGCTTTCCAAGTTTACAAAAATATTTACCAAATAATTTATACAAAATCTTAAGTCTTTATATTTATCAAATACAAGGTTGTTATCTACTTAACAATTTTTAGGCAAAGTCTTACTTTTCAAGGAAAACTTTGGTCTATGTGGTATATAGAAAAGAGCATTGAACTTGGATTCAGGATAACTGAGGGCAAATTGTAGATGATTTTGACACATCACTTCACTTTTCTAAGGTTTATTTCCTCATCTAGAAAATGAGGGCACTCAATAAGATGATGTCTTATGTTCTTTTCATTTTTTGAATCCTGGACTGTTTTTGAGTCAAAAATACAAATCTTATGAAAGCAATATAGAATTCAATTCCAGGATTTTGCAAGCACAAATGAAGTCTAACATACTTCTTCACCTCCAAAAGTGTCAAGCCATGTAAGCATAATTTCCTATTCACATTTAGGTGACTTTCTGCTATAGCCTAATAGAGAATATCAAAGAAAACTATAAAGTTAAGAGACCTCAGGTATTTATTTAAAAAGTCTTGAGCACTACACTGGTTACTATTCAGATTGAGTAAATTCAAACTGATCTTCATAAAAATTAGAACAACAGAAAAAGTTTGAATTTCATTTATTGCTACTTATTTAGAAAATTATTTTTCAATCACTGATATTGAATCTGTGACAACTGAATTGGAAAATTTCTGTTGATTCAAAGGGCAATGAAGCACTTTATGAGAAGTGAAAATAGACTGTGTCATAATCCTAATGATGACCTTGCTCAAGAGTGGCATAAGAATTATCATTAAGGTAATACTTGACTGGAAAAGGAGACAGGTGGTTCCTGTAGTGAAAAGAGAGAACTCAGAGTGCTAAACTGGTGCCCATCAAATATGAAAAAAAAGCATACAAAGTCCTCTCCCAATTTAAGTAGAATTATCTGTGGAAGAACATATAGAATAAATAATAAAAAGGTTAATAATTATGGTTTGGAGGATGTACCCAAATAGAATAGATCACTACTGAAAAAGTTGATATAAAAGGCAATAAGTTATTATGGAACCAAACATTATTTGATTTGGGGCATTATGAACTATGTATTATTATGAATATCAGTAGACAAGATCATCCCAAGGTTAAATGAGAAGGTAAAATTTGTGTCCAGTGCATTTTCTGTTTGGAAAACTGGAAAATGGCAAATGCTCCAACTCAGGGAATTGATTTCTGTTTTTTTTTAAATATTCTATACTTTTAAAAGTGATGAAAAATATTAAGTATAAATTAATCAAGCCTAAAAATGTCTTGGGTATACTTTTTTTTCCAGGAGAGCTAGCTGTTAAATATTTATCAGCATATACGTGTTCCTAACAAACTTGTCAGATATGTTCTTTTTCCTTGAAACACCACAGTCTTGGAAAAATCAGATGCCCATTTTACACATCAGGAAACAGACAAAGTTCTGTGAATTGGTCATGACATATCACTATCCACAATTAAGATAACTAAAGATCATTATATGATGTGTGGCAAAACACCTATGTTAATTTACATAGAATAAAAATTAGTCCCTATTTAAACAAATAAAACCACTTCAAGAAAGTAGTATTTGCTTCCTCCATACTTCTCTCTTTCTCTGCCTCTGCAACTACCTAATTATATCTTGAAGAAAATAGGAATACATTTATTTGTATTATACACTTGTCATATATACCTCTGCATAAAATTTTAGACAATATTAAGAATATTTTTTGTATTGTGATTTTCAAGATTCAGAAAGAAAAATGCTAAGAAATATTGTATAAACATCTTTTTCCTATACATGAAAAGATGTAACATTGAGAACCTCGCTTAGGAAATAATTATATATTAGTAGAATGTTGCTAAAATCAGCACAAGTGCTAGGGTCCTTATTAATAAATTAATGGGAGACCCAGCCTCTGACAGCTGTTAACATTTTGACTAACTGGGTTCCTGGAGCAAAAGAAAAATTAAATTTGCTTTAGTTAAAGTTGTTAGAAAAAAATACTGTCCTTAAGTTCCAAAAATCCGCCAACTAAATTGCTTACATAATATTATAGTTACCTTTGTGATTAAATTGGATATGATGTAATGTTTGATTGAAAGTAGACCTGCCTTTATTAACAAAAAAACTTATGACTCACATTATCAAGAAAAAAAAACTTTCCCTCCTCAGTTCACCTATTCTCTGACTATGAGAAAGCATTTCGAAGAATCAAACAATTGTAACCCAAAGGAATATGCTAGTAAGAGAAACTCTACCTTTTATTTGCTTTATGTATATAATATATATATATATATAATATATGTATGTGTATACATATATGCATATATATATATATATATATATATATATATACATATATATATGATTTTTCAAGACAGACTTATTTCTTTCCAACTCTGGAGCTATTGAATTGAGTTCATTTCCAAGGTTGATTTAGGTTCTAATCAATGTCTGCCAAACAATGTATGACAACTTATTAACATAGGAACCTTGAAATTAATTACCACAGTCTAATTCTAGAAATGGTCTTCGAGTAATTTCATCAATACTTTTCATTTGTGATGGAGTTAATTGCTCGGGAACTGATCTATTCAGAGTTCCAGTGGGTCATAATTAAATCTGAACTTTTTTTAATTCTTTGAAAATTCCTAGAGTTTGGCATTTTGGGGAAAAGGGCTGGCTAATTGTGAACAATATGCACAGTGAGTCACACAATCTAATTTCTACTGAGTAATTTTAACATATTGGAGTCCATACCATCCAATGGAAAGAGAAACAGTCTTGAAATTAGAATCAAAAATAAGTCATGGTTCCATCATTACTATTAAATTCAGTTTCTGTGTAATATAATCTTACTGTAGATGCTTGTCATTAATTCACAATTCAGACAACTCAACTTTTGAAGAACTCCAAGTCATTAAGATTTCTTGGAAGCAGGCCATCTTGAGGGATTAATTACTTAAATTCATTGTCAAGCCTGAAGGATGACTTTTGCATTCATCAGTTTAATTGATCAAAGCAAATTTAATTTTTCTTTTGCTCCAGGAACCCAGTTGGTCAAAATGTTAATAGCTTTCAGAGGCTGGTTCTCCCATTAATTTATTAATAAGGAGCCTAGGACTTGGGCTGATTTTAGCAATATTCTATTAATACAGAATTATTTCCTTAGCCAGGTTTTTAAATGTCTCATCTTTTCTTATACAGGAAAAAGATGTATATATACATACACTATTTCTTAGCATTTTTCTTTCTGAATCTTAAAAGTAACACTTCAAAAATATTTTTGATACTGTCTAAAATTTTATGCAGAGTTTTATATGACAAGTTCATAATACAAATACATGCATTCCTATTTTCTTCAAGATTATAATTAGGTAATTGCAGAGTCACAGACAGAGAGAAATATGGAAGGAGGCATTTATTAAGCCTTGAGATGAACACTGGGGATATAAAAACTAGCAAGAAAAATAGTTCCCACCCTCGAGCAGCTTACATTCTAATGGAAAAAGAAAACACCTAAAGGTATACTAGAAATGGGGAAATTGGCAAAAAAAGATGAGAAGAAGGAAGAGGAGGGAGGAAAAAGATGATGGAGGAGGAAATGGAGGAAGAATCAAGAGAAAAAAGAAGGTCATTGTCAATGACCAGAAAGGTCATTGTTAATGAAGTGGAGTATTGTCTGCAGTTTTTTAAAAATGGAGTTTCCCTTTTTACCTCTTGCTTTGTGCTTTGTTGGTAATATAAAGAAATGCAGATGATTTATCTGGGTATGCTTTATAGCATGAAAATTTAATAAAGTTATTATTTCAACTATTTTTACTTGATTCTCTAGAATTTTCTAAATGTAGCATCTTATCATCTACAAAAAGTGATAGCTTTATTTATTGATTGCCTACCTTCATTGATTTAATTTATTTTTCCTGTCTTTCTACTATATTTAGCATTTTTAGTACACTATTGAATATCAGTGATGATAATGATATCCTTACTTAATCACTGATCTTACTGTTAAGGCTTCAATTTATTCTCATTGGAGTTAATGCTTGTTCTTGGTTTTAGATAGATACTATGTAAAATTTTAGAAGGTTTTCATTGCTTCCCATACTTCTAGTGTTTTTAATAGGGATGGGTATTATATTTTGTCAAAGGCTTATTCTGAATTTCTTGATAAAATTATATGATTTTGTTGTTTTTGCTAGGGATAAAGTGATTATGTTTATAGTTTTCCTAATAAACTATAAGAATGAATCTAGAGAAAGAAAAACAAAAAAAACCTTCAGAATCTGATGAACACTACTACATTCAATTTTTAAAAATATATCTCATTTATTTCCTTCCCTTAATCCTAATTTCTCATGCCAAAAGTGACTAAACTGTGAACTTGTTTAACACAAATGTGTATGTGCAATATTAACCTGACTATTCCCCACTGAGAGGAGGGGTGATGGGAAGGAAGAGTGAAAGGAAATTTTGTAATTTAAAAATATGACATATGCATATGAATGAATGTTGAAAAACTTTCATGACATGTATTTGGAAAAATGAAATCAATAAAGAAGACTGAACCTGTTTTATAATCCTAGTACAAATCCTACCTGCTCATAGTGTATGATCTTTGTATATATTGCTATAATCTCCTTACTAGTATTTTATTTTAAAATTTTTGCATTGATATTCAGTAACAAAATTAGTCTAAAGTTTTTTTTTCCTATTTTTTTCTCACCTTAGTTTTGGTATCAAAACTATATTTGTGTCTGATCTCTTTCTTTGAGCATAGTTTTCAGATTATCTCTCCTCAATCTATTTTTCAGGTCATTGTTTCTCTGATGAAATATTTCACATTTGCTTCCTTTTTAATTCTTTTGACTTTATTTTATTATTTCTTGATTTTTCACAATTCATTAGCTTCTACTAGTCCAATTTTAATTTTTAAGGAATTATTTTCTTTGATGATTTTTTGTACCTTTTTATTTAGTCAATTTAATTTTTAAGGAGTTATTTTCTTCAGTAATTATTTTGTATTTCTTTTACCAAATTGTAAGTTGCATTTTCATCATTTTCTTCTCGTGCTTTCATTTCTTTACCCAGTTTTTTCCTCTACCTCTCTTATATCATAGATTGTGAAACTCATTATTAGCTCTTTCAGGAATTTTTGTTGGTCAATTGATATTTGTTCTTTAAGGTTTTGCCTGTAGTTAATCTGACTTCATTGTATTCAGCGGAGTTTGTGTCTTGATCTTCATTGTTTCCACAGTAGTTTTTTATAGTGATGTCTATTTTATGATTATGATTATTATTATGTTGGTGTTTGCTCAGTCTTCCACCCTATATTTTGAGCTTATGTTGAAATTGGGTTCTGTTTCTGACTTGGGAGTGGGGAAGGGAAAAGGGAGAATTGTCTTTTCACCCTCTCACTAGATGTGATATTCTCTGCCCTTAAATTATGATCCAGAAGTCCTGATAGGTAATGCTGAAGATTCCAAATACTATCTGATCCTAGTATAGTGCTGCCATAGAAGGCCCCCTATTTTCTCTTTCTAAATAATTGCTGTCTCCTTACTATCTCTGGTGTCAGTAAAGTCGGGGTTATTATTGTTGCCACTACCTAGTCTCACCATTGGTATTCTATCTGTCTGGGCTCTGGTCCAGCTTCTAACCCTGTGCCACAAATGTTTCTTTCTGACCTCCTAAGTCATCTTGGGCTAGAAGAATATCTTACCCAGATCTTTGTTGGCTCTGCCACTCCCTAACTCCATTTGAAGTGTTATTTTAAATGTTTTTGGAGGAAAATTTGAGAAAGTTTGACTGAGTGATTCTTCTGCTCCACCATATTATATGGTTCTTCAGTTCAATCACTCAACTAATATTAACTAAGTGCCTACTATACACTAGAAACTGTTCTAAATAATAATACATTTAATAATTTTGTTAGCATAGGTGCTCAATTAAGATATTTATAATATTTTTATCCCTGTTTTACAAAGAAGAAAACTGAGGCTTAGAGAGCTGAATAAATTGACCTAAATATCATATTTATAGCTATATTCATCTTCCTCCTTCAAGGTAAATATGGAATATAGAAGAATGAGGTTAACTAAAAATTGCTGTAAGTTAGCTTTTTGTTTAAGAGTTTAAGTGATAGATTATTTAGAGGAACTAATATAGCTTTGAGCTTCAAATATATTTCCATTGGGCATACATAAGAACCTCTGCAAGAAATTGCTTCATCTTATTTTCTTCAAGGATATCCTTGGGAAACATTATACCTACACCAAGCATTTATTACTTACTAATATCCTTTTGCAAATTAACTCATCAACTTCATTTCAGACACCCAGCAGGATCCTGAGAGAATGGGCCACAGGCCAGATGAACTTAAATCAAAGAAAATTTTTGAAGCATGGGGACCTCTCAGGCTAGGCTGCACATTGCCAGCCAGGTGGCATTTTGGTCTCTGATGCCCTGATTATTGAATAGAGGACACAAGATGGAAACTCTGAAAATCCTTTATCAGCATCACATTTTGCCTAGGGAAATTCTGGCAATGAATGATATAGAAAAGGATATTAGGTAGGAAAACTAGGAAATACTGATCGGTTTAGATTAGTGGAATAAAGGTAAATCAAATAGCAATCCTGAAATTTTATTCTTTTAAGACCAGCGCCAAGAGGTAAAAGTTGGATCTCAATTTACCCTATGAGGCTGCTTTCTCATTTTCTCCTTTTGATTATGAAGTCTGTCCCAGTAGATAGATAATGGATATTATTGCACTTTCCATAAAGGCTGAAAAAAAAAGTCCTATGTAACACTACAAACAGACTAGGAGATTATCACACTAATAACTAATAACGACTCAAGTAGCAAATGAACATTAATTAAAAAGAGGCTGCATTCTATTAAAAGTGAATTTCCAAGCAAAAAGAATGTGCATCAATTTTCTCATCTATAAAATGATGGCATGTACTAGATAACTGATAAACTTCCTTTTAGCTATAAATTTATGTCACTGTTTACCAGGAAAATGAAAAAATAAATTTGCTATGAGAGTTTTCCTCAGTTTCAATAGACAATGATTTCAGAAAGAAAAGTCCAAAGGAAAAACAAAATGAAGAAAACAACTGGGTTAAAAAACATCTATTTCAGAAGGTTAATATTAAAGAACTCCAAACCCAAGTTACAGAAATTCTAAAGAAAGTAAAAAAAAAAAATCACTTAACTGAATTTTCCAGACACAACAAAAGTATTAAGACCATATAATGTTGTATTTCTAATAATCAAAAATGGAACTATTAATTCCTTTTCAAGGTTTTAATATTTTAAAATATTTTAAATAAATAAATTTAAATAAAATATTTTATTGTAAATAGTATATTTTTATAACTCATTATGAGCAATGATTCCAAACAAATGAGAATAATTTTCTAAAAGATATGAAACAGTTCAAAAACTGCCCTATAAAATAAATGTCTTCATTTGTAATGATGTGTTTCCAATACAGTAAAGTTTAAACAAGTATTTACTGAATGTGAAATAACAACATGGTTCTCTTTGTACCTCTTTTCATTTTACCCCCCCCCCCAAAGCTCTGTGCTTTAAGAGATGAAATGAAAATAAAATAACTACAAAACACAAGTGGAAGTGAGAGATGAAAGGACTATAAGAACTGTAACAACATGACTTTAAAAGAGACGTCCCAGAGATGGAATGTCTAAAGGCTCAAGATTTAAGGGTGCAATAGTGTCCAACTCTTGCCAAGGACAACAGCTATCTTCCCACAACGAATTAACCATAAATAAAACATCGAAAGGGCCCTTCTAACGACAGACGTGCAAGACTTAAGGAGATCTCTACCTCCCAGGACTTTAAATCTATATACCATGCTGGGAAAGGACTCAGGTCCAAGGTTAATGCAGAGTTCATGAATTCATGCATCTGAAAATAAACTCAAACTATGTCTTTCTTAGAAATCTTGTATCTAAAGCAGTTTATGTAATTGAAAAGGCTTAGTCTAGGAAGGAAAGGATATAGAGGTGTACTTAAATGATAGATGTTTTAATATGGATTATTCTTAGCATTAGCATGATTTGCTTGGTAAAAGAACAAACTTAGCTAAATAGGTTTTGTCTGTTGATTTGAAAGACTCTTATGCCAAAGTTGCCAGACTAGTGTCTCTTGGTTTATAGTGAGTTCAAGAAATAGATGAGGTTTGCCAGAGTAGGAAACTCCAGAGCAGAGTCTGTTTTGATAAAATCTCAGTAATCTTTACTTTCAAGAGGGCAAATCCTTTGCTCTGTAGAAAGAGGTAGAGGCAAACGTTAGTATGTTGTCTACTCACAGAGAATAATAGAGAATTCTATACTTTCTCAACATTTATACATAGAGGGATGGATGTGTATAAATGTGATTTGTGAGCATGAAATCAGATCTGTCTTTTTTTTTTTAACAGAATCAGGATAGTAGCTATTAACTTGACCTAGTGGTTAAATGAGCTTAGTGCTATTTTAGACATAGGGTGAAGGTAAAGTTAAAGATATTCATTTCATTACCTTTAGGAGGTACTGAAATTCATACAGAATTTAATTACAATTCACTGTTATTAGAAGTTTAAGAGATATGTTCAATTATTTCACATTTTAAAAACTCTCAGCAAAGAAATGTTTAGGGAGAATAGCCTGAGTAATGGCACATATTTAATATTGTGTTATAGAAATTTCATTTCCTTTATAGTTCCACTATAGGTAAAAGTCTGCCTAGGAACATTATTTTGGACTTTGGACAATTTATTGGTCAGATCAATGAGATGAACAAAGCAAAAATTCCTTCTGATTCTAGATCTCCTGGGAAGGTAATTAAATTTGTTTATTCTAGTTTGCTATAATTATGTAAATAAATGCATCTCTGCCACAAATCATTTTGGCAGCAACCAAGAATTTGGGATATTTATTGGATAATCTCAGCTGTCAGTCATTATGATCCACTCAAAAAAATCTGAGACTTTGTAAAATTATTTTCATCCTTTCCTTTTATAGGATTTAAAACTGTATAAAATTTGAATTAAATAAGATCAATATTCATATTATTAATGAAAAAGCTTAAACTTAGAGAAGAAAAATAAGTCTCCAAAATGTCACATAATATGCAAAATCTAAGTTTGAACTCAGGTCCTTTAGCTTAAGATAGAGTAATCTTTCTGGTGTTCCAGTATGCCTCTCTGCCAATGAAATTTATTTCTCTTTCTTTGGAAAAAACATTTCTATCACCTTTAGTTCCTTATTTTCCCATTCTACTATCTCCTACTTTACAACTGTGAATGGCAAAGAGTAGGAGTAAATTGCAAAATTTACTGGACTACAGTCTATTCACTGACATGGCTTGTCTCTGACAGTTTTCAGTTCTTCCACAATTTTATTTTATATCACATATCTCTTATTCTCTTGCTTGTAATTTTCTTCTTCCTCTAAATGACATTCATTTTGACTTTATTTAAGAAATGTCATAAATAAGGAACCTGAGAAACATGGATCTTAAAAACTTGATAAGCTCTTTGTATTGTGTGATTTGAGACTAACAATAAGTTTTACTGAATGTTGTTTTCTTAGTAATGCTCTGAAACAAACTTGGGAAAATTATAAATTCATAATAGTATTTTCATTACAAGAGATCAAAATTATTTGAAAATATTAACTAACTTTTGTTATATGAGAAGTTTTTCTAAAATCATAAATTCAACCCCAGAGAGTCTATCAATTCTCCTTGTTGCCGCCCCCTCCAACCATGGTCATTTTGCAAATAGAAGCATCCAGGCAAGAGGAGTGTTCTTTTATTCCCCATTACCAAAAAGACTGGCATATTTCATAATAGTTTTTTTATGACTATGTTCTGGTTTTGTGTCCATTATGAAATAAACATCTTATGATTATTATTTTTATGATTCTATAGTCAAGATTCTTCTTCCTGTCCTCTGCTATGGTTTTGATTTGATACTTTCTGAAATGGCATCTATTATTAATTGAAAAAAAACACTTTTCAGTACCATCTACACTTGTGATGACCCTATCATGAATATATTGACTTGCTAATTTGTACTTTCTTTAGAAGACAGTTTCATGTTCAATTTCAAGTTTCTCACCAAATACCTTTTAAATAAATAAAGCATTTCAAAAAGGTGGTACTCATCTTTCTGCCACAAGCAAAAAGACTTGATATATATGCTGCCAATTGCTTTGATGATGTATTTTCAGCAGCAATGAAAAGGAAATTACTATAATTGGACTCAATCTATGTGGGGAAAAAAGAAAATGTGAAATGAATCTTTAATTCTTTAACTTTGTTGCCTCTATCTTGGATTTTTTTTGGGGGGGGTGATTGGTCAGATTCTATCACCATTCTCAATTTTGTTGTTTTGGGTGCCATTGGATCATAGAATCATGAGTTATGAACCAAAAACTGTAAAGAACCTCAAAAGACATTAATATCAAATCAGTAACCCAAAAAATCCATTCTGGGGTCATCACAACTCTAAAGGTATTCAGAAATTTATTTTATGATATATCAGAGGAATAATAATTGCTTTAATAATAATTATTAATAATATGATATTTAAGAGGACTAAAATTTTCAAAGAGTTTTCTTCTTAATGAAACTGAAATAGTAGTATAAATATCATGGCTAAAAATGAGGAAACAAACTCAGAGAGGCTTAGTGATTTTCCCATAATTGCACAGCCAGAAAGAATCAAAGCTATAATTTAAAATCTAAATATCTACTAAATCCAAATTCAGCACTCTTTTATAGATATTACCACTTTAAAAAGAGCTAAGGAGATATTAGCACCTAATGACCCATATACCTACTTTCTCTTCTCTATAAAACCTTTTAGATAATTAAGTGTATATGTTCAAGTGAAAGATGAGAGGAGCACAAACCAATTTTTAAGTGATTTTTTTTTTTACTGCAGAAAACACTTTTACAGACACTTAACTAAACACATGGGGGAGAGAGGAAATGGGTATTTCTACCATGCCTACTATGTCAGACACTGTACTAAATGCTATACAAATATAATCTCATTTGATATTCACAACAACGCTCTGAAATATTTGCTCATATTACCCCCATTTTACAATTCAAGAAACTGAGCAAAAAGAGGTAAAGTGGGGAGCAGCTAGGTGGCACAGTGGATAGAACACTGGCCCTGGAATCAGGAGGACCTGAGTTCAAATCTGGTCTCATACACTTAATAATTACCTAGCTGTGTGACCTTGGGCAAGTAACTTTTAACTTCATTGCCTTTGAAAAAGAAGAAAGAATAACTGAAAAAAAAGAAGTTAAGTGACTGGTCCCAGGTCTCATACCTAGTAAATGTCTAAGGTTGAATTAGAACTGAGACCTTTCTACTCCAGACTCAGTTCTCTATTTACTGGGGCACCTGGCTATCTCTAAATGTAGTTAATAAAACATCCTTCAAATTGTTGAGGGGTGGGGAAAAATGAGTTAAAATTTAGAGAAAATTACCTTGTACAAAGATATATTGAATAATCACAACAAATGAAGTCTAAGACACAAAAATGTATGTCAACCAAAGATATTTGCCAGTGTATGAATGGATATTCTAAACAAAAATCCAATGAGAAAAATGGCTCTGTGTCAGTACTAGGTCTCCCAAATGCTTTCATTTGTGTATGTTCTGATTGTTTAAGTCTAGGAATTGTGGGGACTTCTAGTATGATTATCTAAGTGATTTAGACCTAATTATCCACTCTATTGGGAGGATAGAGGAGAATTTATAAAAACCATATATTACCTTGATTGTTCATCAGTCCTGTGAACTTTCCTTCTTATATAACTATTCTGTATACTTTCTGGTATTTATCTCATGAAAATAGTTTTATAAATATGAAACAATACCCTATCAAGTCCATGATACTTATTGGCTATTGTCAATATCTTGCTAAGATTAAATTTCTTAGGACCAAAGGAAAGCTATTCCCCCAAATCATTGTTTCTTTCATTGAGCCTGTAGAAGACCCAAGAATTGTTTAGATCTAAAAGAGATCAATGTCTTCTTTTTCAATGCTTCAGGATTTGTCAGTTTATTGGCATTACAATGGAGTTTATATCAAAATTGTAAA